>NW_007251436.1:372588-375253 GCF_000164805.1 Carlito syrichta | reverse complement strand
TGTAATTCCGGCTACTCGGAAGGCTGAGGTGGAAGGATCGCCGGAGCCCAGCAGGTCGAGGCTGCAGTGGCTGGGAGCAGCCACTGCACTCCAGTCTGAGGGACAGAGTGAGACTCCAACTCAAAAAAATAAAATAAAATAAAATAAAATAATAAAAAATAAAATAAAATGGTAAGTAACCCTGAGTAACAGTATCTCAATTTCTCATCGGGTTAATATGTTAGCACTTGTTACCCCAAATTAAGACCATGACTAGGGTGAAACAACTGAGGCACTCATCTCAGGAACATAATTTAAGAACATGTAAAAAAAAAAAACCCTCAGTGATTAAGATAAATATTATTTTGATGCAATATTTTAAAATATCAAGTTTAATGCAAAATCCACGAAGAACAAAATATCAACAGTTGAATTTAGTGACAGGGTTAGTGTTACTGGTTTTTCTATACGTTTTCAATTCTAATGTATTTTGGCACAGCCCTGCCTTGCAGCCTCATTTACAGGTATTTATCCCAAAGAAATGAAAATATGTTTACCCAAAAATCTGAATACAAATGTTTATAGCAATTCTGTTGGTAAACACTAAAACCTGAAGATAATCCAAAAGTCCCCTAAAGGGTAAATAAATAAACCATGGCAAATCCATATGATGAAATACTATTCAGCAATAAAAAGAAATGAAGTATTCATACATTCAACAGCTTAGATAAATTTCAAAGGCATTCTGAGGAGTGAAAAAAGAACTTTAAAAAAGCCTGTATTTATATGCTATGGCATTCCAAAAAAAAACCCCACATAAAAAACCTATAGAGATGGAGAATAAATCAGTGACTACCAGGGTTTAAGGATAGGGGAGTGTTTGACTACAGACGCTTTTATAAGTAATAAGATATTTTAGAGGAAGTTTTTAGAAGTGATAGAATTTTTCTCTATCTTTATTGTGGTAGTGGTTACAGGAACTTATAATTGTGTTAAAACTCAGAACTCCAGATAGTAAGTGCATACATACATATATACATATACACATTTTTAAAGTCAACTTTAAATAAATTAAAAATAAAGTAAACTATCTTTTGGTTTATATAAGTACTATAAAAATTTAAGGCAGGAGAGGGGTCTGTTGCATTAAAATGATTAGAAAACGTTGTGTTTGCATTATAAAGTAGAATGTGAGCCTTGAAAAGTAGAATTTAAATAGGTAGAGAGGAGGCAAGAAGGGCATTTCAGAAGTCTAAAGAAAAAGACAGCTGAGAAGGACGGATGAACAAGACAGGCTCGGGAAATAGTGACCCTTTGCATAAGACTGAAGCAAAGGATTTGTTTTAGACAGAAAAGAGAGGAAACCTGGAAAGTCTGAGTAGGGTAGGACTGGACAGCATGTATAATTGAGTTGCTACTTTTTGTAAACAACAGGGAAACTTTGTATGCTTTTGATAAGGGAAGTGACATGGTTACAAAGTATCAGGATATGAGTTTTAGTGTACCCTAAAAGGTGAATTGCAAGTGAGAGAGACCAATAAGGAGATGATTGTATTAATTCAGACTTAAAGGAGAAAACGTCCAAACTAAAATGACAGCCATGTGATTGATACAGAAAGTTAGAGTGGCATATGGTTTAAATGCTGGATATAACTTTAGAAACAAAATTTATCAAGACCTATTTTCAACTGCTCTTTGCTAATATTTCAAAATGAATAAAATGTTTCCACCATGTGTTCTGATGATCACATTGATTATGGATGAAATCAGTTGAAAATATTTCCTAAACCTGAAAAAATTTTGATCACATTAAATCAATTTAGATTTAAAATAAGAATATAATGACTTGGAATATCTGTGACTTATTAGCAGAAAAAAATTTTCATGACAATACTGTAACAGATTCACGATGGTCAATTGAAAGCCTGTGCTATCAAAGGTGAAAATTTTAATTATCATTGGTTGATAGGTTAGCATACATTTCCCTGTTTGCTAATTTGAACATAAGTCCATAGAATGCCTTTGAGAAGTTCACTTCTATGGTAAATACAGGAATGGTCCTGAACTATCATGAAGCACAGACAGACAAGTCATGACAAAATCATTCTTCTGGCAATAATACAATGAAGAAAATTGGTAAGTTAGGTGTCACTCTCTCAATTCCTTACTTTGTTCATCTTGTCCAGTATTAGTGTGGAGGTTATTCAATTTGAACTGGTGACACGAACCCTTTATTTCTCCACTCATTGAAGTTTAGCACGTTTATAAGGTCCCACCTGACTACCTTAGCTTGTGTTGCACTTGCTTTTGAGGACTTGGTCATGAATTTATTGCCTACTCTGATGTCCAGAATGGTGTTCTTATGTTTTCTTCTAAGATTTTTGTAGTTTGAGGATTTACATTTAAGTCCTTGATCCAAAAACAAACAACCCCATTAAAATGTGGGCAAAGGACATGAACAGACACTTCTCAAAGGAAGACATACAAGCAGCCAATAAACATATGAAAAAATGCTGTGTCTCTAACTATCTGAGAAATGCAAATCAAAACTACAATGAGATACCACCTAATACTGGTAAGGATGGTTATTTTTTAATTTTTAATTTTTAATTTTTTTTGAGTTGGAGTCTCACTCTGTTGCCCAGACTGGAGTGCAGTGGCTGCTCCCGGCCACCACAGCCTCGAC
>NW_007251436.1:348617-372568 GCF_000164805.1 Carlito syrichta | reverse complement strand
TCACCTCAGCCTCCCAAAGGCGCGGGATTACAGGCTGAGCCACCAAGCCTGGCTAGGATGTTTATTTTTAATAAGTCAAAAAACAAGTGCTGGTATGGCTGCAGAGAAAAAGGAATGCTTTTTACACTGTTGGTGGGAACATAAGCTAGTTCAACCTTTATGGAAAACAGTGTGGCCATTTTTAAAAGAACTAAAAATTGAACTTCCATATGTTCCAACAATCCGTGTTCTAGGAATCTCCCCAGAAGAATATAAATCACTCTACTAAAAAGACATCTGCACATGTGTGTTTATTGCTACACTATTCACAATAGCAAAAACAGGGAACCAACCCAAATACCCATCGAAAGTAGACTGGAGGAAGAAAATGTGGTATATATACATGATGAAATACCATGCAGCCATAAAGAAGAGCAAAATCATGGCCTTTGCAGCAACCTAGAATGTAGTTGGAGGTCATCATACTAAGTGAATTTTCACAGAAACAAATAACTGAATACCATATGTTCTCACTCATATGTGGGCCCTTAACACTAGTCACACTGGCAGGATTGGGATTGGAAGAGTGGGATGAGAAGTCACTGGGCAATGCTAGGGAAGGAAAGGAGGGAGGAGGGAGGGATGCATATAGCAACACAGAGGGTACATGGTCTTCTACCAAGGGGAGAGAGGGCCAGCTGGCCTGCACACTGCCTATTTATGTAGCAAAACCTCATTTGTACCCCACAACCCTGGAATAAATAAAATTTTAAAGAACCTTCTTGATGGAGGAATCTGACCTATTCAAATAACCCGTGGTGAAGAAAATTAAAATAATTGATACTAATCCCCAGTTAGCATTTCAAATACAAAATAACAGAGAACAGTTGTATTCAACCAAAGTATATGCAAGATATATTGCACATGTGCATGTAAGAGAGGCCAAATATCCTTGTCTTGTAGCATATGGCATTATAAGTATGATAAGGATAGTATAGTAGAGCAGCAAGTTAAGACAGAAAATGGAATTAATGTATTATCCCTTCATCTCTGCTGGGTTAAAATATTTCACCACATAGAACCATAAAATTTTACTAAAAATATCAATGTACGTTAAAAAATAAAATGCATTTTCATGTTCATTGAAGATGAAGAGAAACATTCTCCTAAGCAATCAATGTCTAGTTATTTCAGCCAGGCATAATGGCTGACACCTGTAATCCTAGCACTTTGGGAGACCGAGGTGACAAGACTGCTTGAGCCCAGGAGTTCAAAGACCAACCTAGGCAACATAGCAAGACTTTGTCGCTACACAAATAAAAATAAATTAACCAGGCATGGTGCATGTGCCTATAGTCCTAGCTACTTGAGAGGCTGAGGTATAAGGATCATCTGAACCTTGGAGGTGAAGGCTGTGGTGAGCCATGATTGTGCCACTGCACTCTAGCTTGAGTAACAGAATAAGATCCTCCCCCCCCCGAAAAAGGCTAGTCATTTCCTTTTGTCTCCAACTGTTTTTTGGTTTCCACTTTGCAACACTCTATTTTATTTTCTATATTTTAGTGAATATACTAAATATCTAAAGTTTGAGTACAGAAATATTGTTACTCTGACAAGCAGCAAAGGATGACCTAATAGGATTTTCCATCTTAAATTTTGTTTCACAGTTGAGCATGAATTACAATCTCAAAACCAGGCTAAAAATTTTGCTTGATTTATTACATTCCCTAATGTTCAGACTAAAACCAGTAATAGAAACTTAAATAAGTCCAATCTTTCCATGACAATGGCACCTTCTACTTTAGACTCAATAGAGACCAACGTTATGGAAAACTTTCAGATTCTATCTATGATGTACTCTATTATCAGTGTGACGTGAGACACTGAATAAAATAAAAAATATGTAAATTATTCTCTTTAGAAATACAAACAACAGCATGTTAAATCAATATCCCAGGTGAAAATGTAAACTTGAGGTATTGACAAAGCAACTGTAGCTTTTAATTCTTTAAAAAAGTGCAGACTATAAATTAGATTACAGAAATAATTTTATGTTACAGGTTATATTGTTATTTTTCCATTGGAATTATCATTTTTCTAGGAGTCTTGTCTAGCCTCCATTTGTTTACTAAAACTGGAAGCTTGTATATGATCAACTCTGCAACTTTACTATAACAGATAATATTTTATAAAGAAGTTTAAGAATAGTTTGGAAAATAAGCCCATATATTAGAATAATAAGCATGATACTTGAAGGTTTTATGTTCAAAGTAACTCACTGCCAAAATGTCATTTTGACCCTTTCATTTCTTCACATAGAAAATGCATGTTTTCTAAAAATATCTGAAAAGTCTCATAACATTGCTTTAAAAGACTTCTATCTTTAAAATGAAATTATAATCAATAATGGTCACAGATACATTAAGCATAACACACTATTGTTAATATCATTCACATTTGTAAAAGATGACAAAAGTATGGCCCAATATTGCACAACAGGGAAAACTTTTTCTAAATCAAATGATAAATTGGGTGGTTATGAAAGATGAATTAAAAAAAATACTTTACTGTTACCAGTTACTGCACTGATGATTTCTTACAATATGTTTTTAGGGACAACATTGTTTCTTATTTTTGTAAATATGTGTTTTTACATATGTAGAGTATAATTCAGGGTTAGGTATACAAACATTGGTTATGCCAGTACTCTTGTTGATGAGGTATGCCCCTCCCTCCCCTAGCAGTTTCCCTCAACTGCCAATCCCATCCCTCCCCCCCTGACATTCTTTTTTAAGTTCACATTTCTTTGTGGGTTTTCACACACATACCACTGATGCACAAATTCCCAGAAATGGACTGTAATCTGTGATGCCAAAGTTGTATGAGCACAAGGGGACACTACAATAACCTGTTTGGGCTCATGTGTAAACAATAGAGTCTTTCCTTGCCGATCTGCCATGGACAACTACCCCAAGTAGAACTCTTACTGAGGTGTCAGGTTGAGTTTTGTGACCTTATATGTAGAACCTAACAATTCAACTCACAGAGAGTAGGACAGCAGTTACTAGGGGGTGGGGGTGGGGGGTGGGGAAGGGATGGAAGAAATGGGAATATGTGGCACAGACTTTCAATTATAAGATGAACAACTTCTGGGGGTCTGATGTACAGTATGGGTGGTGATGGATGTGTTAATTCGAGATCTTGTCTAAAAAAATAAAAACAAAAAAAAAATGTCACTAGCTCCAGGCCCTGTCAAGATGGAAAGGTTTAAACAAGTTGTGAACAAGTTGTGAACCAGTGGTTAGAAATCACTGGGGACCAACTTAGATATCTCCCTATCACAAATGTTTATAAAATAAACACAGAAGAAAATTAAAGTGGAAATTAAAAACTAAAATTTTCTATACAGTACAAATTATGTAATATGTGATCTATGAAATAAATGTATTAAAATCAGGCATAATTAATAAAGAAAGAGTTAAAATTTGATTTTAATTGAGTTTAAACAGTATTGACATACACACAATTACATTTAATTATAACAGAATTTTCCAAGTCTGGTATATTTTGATGAAAAAGAAAGTATTGTTCATGCTTTAGCCTTGGAGTATGTATAATATGATTGATTATACTTTATTTATCATTAGGATACCAGTGAAAAGTTGTAGTAAGGTTTCATCGCTGCTAATGGTAAAAATTATAAACCTCGGATTGATGTGTAGAGAGAGGTATAAACATGTATTAAATTTACACTCCATTTACAGACAGTCAAAACCACAAATCAAGCAGAATTAAAGAAAGAGAATCATGGATTGAATTGGCTCACAGTTGAGCTAATTTATAGTCTATCTCTGCATGGAAAGTTTGTATAAAGGGAAAAAAAGACTGCTCAGATTTTATTCTTTCAGTTCACAACCAGCCAGCAGCCATCTTTCCCTAAGCAATTCTAATAGGAGCCAGATCTTCTATTAGAAATAGTTTATTCTACTTTCTGACATAGAAAGCTGACAAATATCTTGACTGTGACAAACTCATAATGATTACTTACCAAACCTGACTAATGGAAAATATAACAGACTGATACATACCCTGGCAAAATCTCTTTATCCTCTGTGCATTAAAAAAGAAAAAAAAATTCTCTGATCTCACAAATTGCTGGCTTTTACCCTGTTGACAAAGTTAACAGTTGCTGTTCTTACCAATGGTCATTCATTTTTGGAGCAAAAACAAAATGTCTACTTTACAATGTACCTCTTTGTTCTGGTAATGGAATATGTATGTATTCCATAAGAAGCTCTAATTGGTACAGGAAAATCATACTTAGGAATTTTAGTGTTCATGGGAGATGAAATTTCTATTGATTTCAAATAACATATACATTTTTAATTTATAAAACATCTTTGATGAAGTTTTGCTTTAAATATCATGGAAGCTATAAAACGAGCAAGCTTAAATTGATAAATATCTTCCTTTGATTCAAAAACTTATATATCAAGAGATTAAGTTAATCATCCATTTAGTTGACATGGAGAGGGCTAAATCAACCCATTTTACCTGGCTTTTATTCCTTTTGATCAGTGGTCTCAATCTGAACTACACATTAGAAACATCTCAGTTGTTAAAATATACTGATAATTGGGTCCAAGTTCCATAGATTCTGCTGTAAATAGGTTGATGATGGTGCTCAGAAACTGGTAATTTTAAAAAGTGCTCCTAGTATTTCTACAGTTAAGTCAGGTTTGTGAATCACTGTTGTAAAAACTTCAAGAGCCCTCTAAATCAATCACATTGTTTTATAAACTGAAAAATATTTAATTGATTAGCATTTTTGTACCTGTGCCTGTCTCAACTTACCACATGTTGACTTTGTATGCATCACAAAAGCCAAATCAGAAGTAAAATTTAACTTTCTTAAAAGTGTGAATAAATAATTTGAAATGAAAAACGAAAAAGTAAATTCACGTTTTCTTCTTTTTTTTTTAACATAACAGAGGAATCATTGAATTCAGCAATCGATGTATAGAAAATAAATATTCCATCCACATGATATTTTTAATGGAATATTTAAGATAAGCCTAGATATTTTAAAAACAGATGTAAAGACATCTGTATTGTCTTGGGATAATGGTGGTTACCTAATTCTGTTATCACAGCAATTCCTTCAAAAAATTGTACAGATCAACAAAGATAACAAATAAAACCACATGTAACCCACACCTTTGGCATAACAAGAAGATAGAGTATTACATGCTTTATACAACCTGAAAGTAGATAAACAAACAACAAATTTCAGCAGAGCTCATTTTAGAGATCTGATGAAGCAGGAGGGAGTTGAAGGGAAGGTGGACAGTTTTAGGTTTAAAGAGACAGCATAGAAAAGAGGAAAGGAGACTAAGGGTTGCAAAATTACCCCCCAGAAAGGAAAAGATTGCTCAAAATACAAAATACTGTACTCAAAATAGGTCTGAAACTTGGGACACAGTGATTTATAATTGCTATTCTTTACTATATGAGACTGGGTCTCTTTAAAGTAATGACTGATTCCTGGGCTGAGGTAGCCAAAGCACAAGATGAGTCTGAAATATCTTAAACCTGAAAATAAAAAAATGCTTAAAGAAAGTTAGAAATGTGTCAAAATGATGCATGACCCAGTTTCAAGGAACCCCCAATGTCTAAATCTGGGACAATCGAACTTCAGAATAAATAATGACAGTAATATAAATCAGTGAACAAGATAAAAATCCACAAATCCCAATAATATAAATAAACATATATTTAAATAAATAAGGAAGAAGAATAATATCATTTTCTAGTAGAACATCAATTAATAAATGCAGAAGAAATAATGCAATTAGAAACAAAATGACCATTTGAAAGCCATTATTATCGTTTCAATCAAAGGATGCTAAATCTAATAGATGAGTAACAGTTTCAAATAATACCTTATGAAATTTTTGTTTACAAAGAGAAAATAGGAGCTTTACCGTACAGAAATCTGATGAATACTGCCTTAACCTAATATCAATATTAATATCACTAGTAACATACAAGCTAACATGATGTGAAGCACTAAGAAGGAGCAAACATTGTTCATGCCCAAAATGCAAAACTTGAACCCACCCACACCCATGAGTGTATATCTAAGCTCTAAGATGACGTGAAAATAACCACCACATAAACTTTCCTGTTTCAAAATACATGCGAGGGACTTTTCCTATTAAAAGTAAATCTCAAATTATGAAAAAAAAAAAAGATGTCACTGTCATGAAAGTGAAAGAAAAGCCTAAAGGAGATTTAAAAACCATTCAACTTGATCTATAATACTGAATTATATTCTAAATAGTAAAAATATTCTATTAATAACATTATTGAAATAATCAGCAACAATAAAAAAACTAATTAAACTGTACTGTAATAATTGGTAATTTCCTAAATTTATATCAGGTGCCAAAAAATATATATACACATTTAAACACATGTTATCTATGTATTACTTTTTGAAGTACTTTTCAGACGTATTTGGATGCTAATGGTAATCCCTTTGAGCACCTCTTGTAATTGCAGAAGTCAACTATGACTTGTATTCATTTTTTGTTATCAGTATATATTGAACATTACAATTTTAATGCAGAGTTTTTCTTTCTTAAAACGTGTATACATTCTTTGGCACCCTCTGTATTTGTGCTTTCATTATGTAAGAGGATATTTGTGAGAAGTTCATGGAACTACTTGTGCAACTCAGGTGTATGTCTGATTTTTTTCAATGAAAAATTAAAATCACATGAATTCATTGATAAATTATTCATTTTTACTCCAAAAAGTTGGTAAACACTTGCCATGTAAATACTGGTGGATGGATTCACAGCCAAGTCTTCAAGGGAGTTACAGTCTGGTAATTTTGCCAAATTATAGCCTCTGTGGTTTATTCTCCAGTTGTCTTACATTCCAGGTGGCACTCTGAATGATTTAGATGAGAGGGAGGATGTTGTTTCAGGAGACAGGAAAGTTCTTGGCCATCAATCCTATCATCTACTTATTATTGTAGAGATGAGGTCTCGCTTCCCAGGCGGGTCTCGAACCGGTGGGCTCAGGCAATCCACTCATCTCAGCCTCCCAAAGGCGCAGGATTACAGGCTGAGCCACCGAGTCCGGCTTGATTTTCAAAAGTGTATGACATATTTAATTAAATTTGTATGTGTGGACTTAATCAGTTTAGGTATTCTATTGTTTTGTGTACCCTGATATTGTTAATAGGGTTCTGGTTATAGAGATGGGAATTAATAAGTGGACACTTGATTTATTAGGACACTGCAATCATTTTTATCATAGAATGATGTTCAAAAATAGTAAAGTTAAATCAATAATCAGAACACTTCTTTTGAAAAATGAACTTTTCAGTTTGCATTTTTTTGTGTCCCATCTTGTTGCCACCTAGAAAATACCTACAAAGATGAGCATGCCCTCTGAGGGTCGTGGGCTGGTGTGAGGTGAGCAGGCACAGCCCCGGGAGGGAGAAAGTTTCTACCATTTGCAGGAAGTTGCGTGGCTGACTCTCGCCCACTGTGACCCCGCAAGACAGAAATACACCATCTCCAGATCCACATATTTGCAAGAGATGCTGAAAATCCGTAAGTTCATCTAAGAACAAGCCAAATGTTAAATGTTATGAATTGTAATAAATCATATAAGCCAAACAAAAAAAAAAAAAGAAAAAACAAAATAAATAGATGAGAATAAGTCCACCTCCATTGATCAAGCCAGGAGGGCAGGGTCACATATTTCTGACCTCCAAAAAAATTTCCAGAAATATGTCTGCAATTGGAAAAGAAGGTTCTGGAAAAAAAGGACTTATACTAAATGACATTTTCACATTAACAGAAGACTGGATACTTTTCATAGATCTTTTGATAAGACCTAAGGTTGTAGAGTGGCTTAGCAATAAAGGAAGGATTGCCATATTCTGTGGCACTCTAGTAGAAAAGACAAAGGAAAATACAGAAGAATCCTCTTTAGCAAACAGTCACATATTCATGTCTGTGGGGACTGAATGTCTGCAATACATTATTGGTCACATTAAATCAATGTTGTTAATTTTGATATCTCAGTTTGTTTTTATTTAAGTTAAAAATTAATTGCTTCATTTTATAACTGCATAAAAGCTATAAACTAAAGCTATGTTTTTTAATTATGTGTTTAAACATATTTAAGTAATGAGTTAATAAAATAATTGAAGATCAGAGAGAGAGACACAAATAAGTTTTTTTTCTTTCCTTAATTTTTCTGAACAATAATCAAGTTTGGAATGCATGACTTTAACAAGAAATAAGTGCTGTTGAAGTGGTCTTCTTGACAGGAGAAGAATACAATGCTATCCCACCAAGACATACTTGAAAATATGAATCAAAGCAGCACTGACTGAGACCTTTTCCTTCGCCTATCAGATTGACAAAAATGTAACGTTTGACCATTCTCCTTTCTGTCCTATCCTATATTGCTAGTGGCACACCAAAATGGCACATTTTATGGAAGGAAATCTGACAATATATATCAAAACTGCCAATTTAGCAATCATAATTTCAAAAACCTACCCCATAAATACACCTGCATATGCATACATTGATAAGCTTTAAGCTAGAACAGTGATTCTTAACAGTGAGAAGGAGTTATTTTGTCTTCCCTCAGAGGATATTTGACAATTACTGGAGACATTTTGATTGTTATAACAGGTGGGGTGGGGAGGGGAAGGGTATTACTGGCATCTAGTGAGTAGTGAGTTTGAGGCCAGGATGTTTCTATACATCCTAAAAAGCACAGTACAGGTCACCGCATCTGGCCCAAATACCCATAATGCCAAACTTGATATATATCACTTAATTTATTTACATGATAAGCTATGTTACTTTCTACAATTCATATCTTCTATTTTGCTTTCAAATTTTAGGGATTTTTTTTACAGCTATAGTCAACATTTATGGTTTAGATTTGTTTTGCTTTGGTTTCTACATCACAACAATTAATTTGATGCTTACAGATATCTAGTAAGTTAAATATTTGAATTTTTACAATATATAAAGAAAAAATAAACATATCTAAATGCCCAAACAAAAGCAATTGGGAGTATATTTTTGCTGTCCCTTACTTAGCTTTTTGCAACCCTGCATTAGAAATCTAATTTAGAGCGTTGAAGCTAGAAAAAATATAATTAAATTTTTATCAGATATACACACTCTAAAGGATACCATATTACTATATTAAGGTTCTCTTCCGTAAATATTCTAAAATATGTTTCTAGAGGGTTCTTTAACACAAATGCTGCCTAAACAAAGTGACAACAGCTTGAAGCAAAGAAGCTATGCACCATCACTATAAAATTGTGAGAGCTGCATGACTTATGCATACGACCACTGTACTTTGACTTCAAAATCTTTTCAGTGTTTATTAAAAGCAGCCAATTAACACATAAAACATCAGGAAAATACAAGATGCCTTATGAAAGAACTGCAGTGTAATAACTATCATACAAAGTTTACATTTACTTCTCAAAGAATGTGCATATATCTTATACTAGAAAAAATTAAAATTCTATAGCTTTCTGTGCCTCACAAAATGAATTGTACAAATGCCCATTTTTTCCTCTTTTAATCTTTATTTTAAAATTGTGGGATACAATTCAGGGTTAGGCATACAAACATTCTTTGTGCACGTACCCTTTTTGATGAGGTGTGCCCCCCTTCCCCAGGCAGTTATCGACTACTGTTAATTCCACCTCCCCACTCCCCCATGCCCCCCCCGCCGCAGTTTTCCACTATTTTCAATCCTTTTCTTTTCTTTTCTTTTCTTTTTTTTTTTGAGTGGGAGTCTCACCCTGTCGCCTAGACTGGAGTGCAGGGGCCGCTCCACCGCAGCCTCGACCTGCTGGGCTCCAGCGATCCTTCCGCCTCAGCCTTCCAAGTAGCCGGAATTACAGGCATGCGCTACCACGCCCGGCTGATTTTTTTTTTTTTTTTATTGTAGAGATGAGGTCTCGCTGCCCAGGCAGGTCTCGAACCCGCGGGCTCAGGCAATCCACTCACCTCAGCCTCCCAAAGGCGCGGGATTACAGGCTGAGCCACCCAGCCCGGCTCAATCCTTTTCTTGTAGTAATACAGTAGCTGTTCAAGGACCACATATGGGTGAGAACATGTGATACTCAGCTTTTTGTTTCTGTGAGAAATCACTCAGTATTATAAACTCTAATTCCATCCAGGTTGCTGGGAAGTTTTGGCTAAGATCAAGTGTAGCAACTGCCTATTTTTAGGAGACAATTTAATCCTTCCCTCGTCATATAAATGTATTTTGCAATAGAGACATTTTTTAAGAAAACAACCATTCCTTTTCTTCTTCCTTTCCCTTTTCAGTCTTTCCATTCACCTCCAGCCTAACAGTCTCATAATTTATACTAATCTGCACACAGAGATGCAAGAACTATTTGTACTTGAGATATTCATGTATTTCTACTTAATTGTCAAAGTGTTTATGGGGATGATAGTGTCAGAGTGATGATAAGGAATGGGAAACTAATTTTAGTTTTAGAAACTCTGAACCTCTTTTGGGGATCTTTCACTATGGCTACAATCATTCTGACTCTGTGAATATCTATTAGTACAAAAAAAAAAAGAGATGTGACTATCAACAAGGTGTCAAGACTAATAGGAATCATGAGTATTGTTTTTTTTTCTTGTAATATATATCCCCCTTGTCTGAAACTCAAATATATTGGATATGAGTCCCTAAGGAAGAGGGATACAACCAACTTTGACAAGCATTAGGATAAACTGACATTCTACATTGCTTTTTAAAGCTGATCTGTTAGAGTCTCAGTATTTTATTTGAAAAGTCATATTCCCAAGTAAGAAATATGCGTTTTTTTATGTTCCTAATTTGGAGAGGCTATATATCCATTCTTTTATGTGAATGGATTTATAAGAGCAAAGTCAGTCACTTATCATCTGGTTGCTGGATAAAACCAATCTCTTATGAAAAACATAGCTGACAGCTTTCAGAGCATAAATGCAGGTTTCTAAAATAAGTATTTGAATAAATGTAGTTTCCAATTATACATATTTTAATTTCAAAGTTATGTCAGTAGTTCTTAGTAATACTAACAAATCTCTTAGTATTGTAGAAAATTTATGCTAATTTTTAGCAAACTTTTTAGAAAAGTACTCAACTTTATGAAATCAGTATTCTGAGTGTACATTTAACTTCAGATGTATTTGAACAGGTATGTAAATATTTACTAACTCTTGCTTTTTTTCTATCTTACTATATATAATAATTCTGACTTGTCTTCTCAAAGTACCTTCCATCATCAATGTTCTCATTTTTTCTGAAGATTTTTGTGAACCAAGACCTATAGATTCTACCTCAGTTGAATTTTCTAGATATCATGAAATTCATGAATATGGAACAGATAATTTTATTTCCACAGCCAACATCTAAACATACTTTAAATATATAACACTTTTCTTATAATTTATATTTTCATATCTTTATTCTTTCAGCAAATATTGAGGGCTTTCATTGAAATTAAAAGCCCAGTCTTTGGCCACATGGAGCTTATTATAAAGAGGAAAGAATTGACAATAAACTTCTTGTGTCACCATAAGTTTTTAATGCATCACTGCACTGTTACCAAAGAGAAGTAAAGTAGGCCTTGAGAACATGGGTCCTGGGAACGTGTATGTTAAGGATTCCAGAAGAAGAGACCAATATGCCAAACTGAAAGGTAAACAAAGGTTAGCTAGATGTAGGGAGGGAGAAAACAATTTCTACTCACCAGAATGAACTTTGGAAATTGTTCATGGTGGAAATCAAATGGGTACATCTGAGGAAGAATTTATGTGGGTGGAGCGGAGGGAGTAGGAGTAGCTTGTCATGAGATAAAGTGGGCAAAGTAGGCAAGAGTGATATCAGGAAGAATATGGTGAGGATTTGGTACTTCGAAGAATAATGGAAAGGCCACTAAATGGTTTAAGAATGGAATTCATGTGCTTGTTTAACAGTAAATTTAGTAAAAGGAGATTAAAAGAGAAATCAATGAAACTTCTGCAGTAGTTCAGGCCGAGTGGTGGCCTGCATAAGAGTAAGAGGAAAATGTAGAATAAAATCAAGAAAACTATGCACTCATGACTGACAACTGGAATCTTTGAACTTATCACTTCATTATTGAATTCATATCCTTAATAAATATACAAAATAATTTAATCAAACAAGTTTCAAGAAGTGCAGATTGTGTGTGTGTGTGTGTGTGTGTGTGTGTGTGTGTGTGTGTGTGTGTATTTGGCATGAAATCAAACAAGTTGCAGAGAACTGCAGAGAAAAATGCCATAAAACAATAATGATAAACATTGTTTAGATGTAGCAGTAAATATAATGAAAAAAAAGGGGGTTATATTTCCCATCTAGAGTTTGACCCTGAATACTTGCTATTCAACTTAATCCCAAGGCTAAGAGACCATACAATGGAAGCTATGTTGATCAAAAATTCCTGTTTCTTGGATAAATTTTCTCTGGACAATTATTGAGTTTTAGTCAATATGACAGAATATCAGTGATTTTAAAAATAGAATATTTGATTAAATGTGATAAGTAATTAAAAACTATTCAATTATAACAAATTATTGATAAAATCAATATATATTTTAGTCTATAAGAAATAAATTTAATAGCAAACCCAACAAAATTATCTCACTGATGAAGAAATGAATATAAAAGTATAATGAAAATTGTTACCTATGTTCTTTCTTTAAATATCTGCAGTTTTCTCTGTTAATAATAAGCATATGCATTTGTTTGACAAGAGAACCTGATAAACATATAAGAAATTAAGGAGTCACTGAAGACAAATTTGAAACATGATAAACATTATTAGGTTTTCAAATAAAATAGAAGATGATGGATAAGCTACCAGAAGTTATTATCTTGAAATATCTAATTTTGAAAATGCCATCTGCACATGCATTATTTTTATAAAATTACATATCTTTTTGAAGAGTTATTTCATTTACATGTTTTTGCTTCACTTTCATAAGGTCATTAAGTAGATCTAACTTTTTATTAGCTTAAAATAACTGCATTTTCCTCTACTATACAGCAAGAACAGCAAGCAACAAAATAAAAACTGAGGAAGGAAATCACACATATGGTGCTCTTCTTATTTGCTTTCCTTTAAACATGATACCAGAAATAAAAAAATAAAATAAAGGGACTTCTGAAGCATAAATATTTTTTCTGCGCTTTTAGCAAGTATCATCCAATTTCAGACTCTATCTAAAATTTAGACACCATATTTTTTCATCTTTCTTTTGTAGTTCTGAGAAACTCACCAAATGACACAGAGAATTATGAACATCATTTGTAGTGGCTGATGATTGAAAATGGGCCCTGTAGTACATTACCAAACTAGACCTTTAAATGATAATAATGGTAACATCTAACACTATGGAAAACTCATTAAGAACAAGGAAATTTCTAATAATTATACATGCATTTATATATTTGATGCTCAAAATATCCTGTGAAATGAATATTATTATTGTGTCCACATTACAGCTGAAAGAAGAGTTAACCGTGAGGTAAAGCAATTTCCTCAAGGTCCTACAGAGACTAAATGGAACAACCCAAGCTGTCTGACTCTGAAATCTATATCCCATGATATCAGGCTTGTTGTATTGCACAAGGAGACACCATTAACATCATTGTCTGGACGCATACAGGATATAACTTGTGTATAGAAGTGTTAAGGCCATTACTGTCAGAGATCAGAGGAAGAGGAGCAAACACTGGAGATGGAGGAGGAGCAGTCAGTGAGACTGTAAATTAAGGCTAGTCAGGAAAACCAAGAGCAATAGATTGCTAAGTATTACAGACTCTAAATCCATCCAAGTTGCTGTGAAGTTCAGAATTTTATCCTTTATCGGTGCATAATATCCCATTGTGTATATGTACCACATTTAAAAAAATCCATTCTACTTTTGATGGGCATCACGGTTGGTTTCATGTTTTTGCTGTTGTGAATAGTGCTGCAATAAACATGTATGCACAGGTTAAAAAAAAAAAAAGAACGAAAACCAAGAGCAAAAAGTGTTTTAAATTGGTTAATTGGTAAATGTTGCTGATGGGTTAAGTAAGTTTAGAACAAAAATCTGCCTGTAATCCCAGCACTTTGGGGGGTCAAGGTGAGCGGGTTGTGTGAGCCCATGGAATCAAGAACAGTCTGGGAAACTTGGAAGGACCTCATCTCTACAATAAATAAAAAAAAAAAAGAAAAGAAAAGCTGAGCATGGTAGTGCACACCTGTAGTTAAGGCTACTTGGAAGGCTGAGGTGGAAGGATAGCCTGAGCTCAGCAGCGACACTGGGGTGACCATAAGTGTGCCACTGTACCACAGCCTGGGTGACGGAGTGAGACTTCAACTAAAAAAAAAAAAAATCTGACTGTTCTATCATGTATACTGGGTAAGGCTGCCAGCCTTATCAAGGGAAATCCTACTAGCGTGAGAACGGAAGCCTTGATGAAATTAGTTGATCAGAGACAATAAAGTGAAAAGTAAAAACAGGAAGCCAATGCTGGGTCTCAGGAATACCAATAACAGCTTCCTTGGGAATTATTTGTGACTACAGACCAAACCAGACATGGGAGTTGATATACAGCATGCAAACAAAATACATCAAATTGATTGGCCTAGGGTGAAATGATACCAATGTGACACACACAAAAAGACAACAGATTAATCAAAGAACAGTGGTCTTCAGCTACAAAATACGTGGGGAAACAAAAAATCTGATTTGCAGTTTAACAATAAAACTACTCCTATGAAGGAAGTTTCATAGAGAAAGTCACTGAACTAATCCCCCAGAAGGCACAAGGAACACCTAACCAAGAGTAACTTAGGAAGAAGAAATACAAGTATAAGAAAAAATTCTGCTTACAGAGTATTATCTTGTACAAGTGATATAGAAAAACACAATCTAAATATTCAAAGAACATAATATCTTGATAGAGCAATACTGAGAGGTCTAACTACTACAGGTGCATGAGTAAATCATTTTGGATAACTATTATTTGAACAGCTTGAGCAAAGAGTCTGTATTTTGTTAATGTTGGCATCTATGGGACTGAGCATAATATCTGGCAGTGAAGATGTTCACTAGATTGTTGTTGAATGATAAAGATATTAAAGTGATCAATCTTGGTTAACTCAATGATGTATAGGAGGAATGGGTGTAAAGAGAGAGCACAGAAATCTTAATATTTTTATTTAATGAGGCTTGAAAGCTCTATTGAACTAAAGAATAAAAGACAATGACAATAAAGAGAAGCTGGTAAAAGGAAATGGTGAGGATTCTTATCTCCTGTTTTCAAATTTTTATAAAGAGGTCTATTTGCTCTTGTAAATATGCTATGTACAATAAGGGGAAAATATGAAAGAAAAAAAATCTCAGTTTCAATCTGCCTTCTTACTCATGATTTGCCAAGGGAGGAAAAAACGTAACTGATTATTGAATTTGGGTGAAAGGTTGGAATAGGGGTAGATGTGCAGATCCTTCTTTCACAATAGAGAACTGGGGAATCTTGAATCCGGGATTCATTTTCTCTTCCTCCCTCATATGTAAGTTGTCTGTCCAGGAAATTTACAATTTGCCAGTTTCAGGTGAATGCATTCACTTTGGATGAAGGTATCAAATAAGCCCATTGTGTCCAAATTGCCTACCTGCTTTCCCATTAATCTTTAGAAATAATTAAACTGACATTTTTATGTCCAGCTGCCTTATTTCTACATCTAATTTTCAGCTAATTTTAACATCAGATAAGGTAAGGTGAATTTGTGATTAATGATCACCCCTAGAACCATATCACCATCCAAGTCAGAGTGTAGTGCTTTCATTTCCACCATAAGGGATCTGAGACAACAGGAAGTACAAAGTGACATGAACAATAGAACTACTTTGAACACTCTTTAATGAGCTGAACAAACTAATCAAGTTACACACAAATGGAAAAACATCTGGTTTTCTTTTGCATAAACTAACAAAATGGTACTGAGAATTGTTTCTTCATAAAGGAATAGGTAACAAGAGAGGGAGAAGTAACACAGAGTGCAGGCAAGTTGGTTACAACTTGAAATAAGGGCAGGAAAAGGAATCAAGTTCACACCAGATGCCATTAAAAAACAAAAACAAAACAAAACAAAAAAACAGAAAAGGGAAAGATCGCTGATTGATCAAATATTCAGGTACCATACCGACAGAGGAAAAATGTTAAAGTTGAGAGAACTGATCCAATTGAATTCTATATAGGAGAACATAGTTCAGGAGAACAAAAGAGAACATTTTCAGATTGAAATGTCTAGCCAAAAAATAGATGAGTTTGTTGAATTTGTTATCACTACACACAGAATAAAACTATTTTAGTAGAAATAAGTGAAGATAAGCCTGCAAACTTGCTCTCTAGTTGTTTTCAATATTGAATGTTATGTTTTATTATAAAAAGTAATGAAGCAGTAAAATTAGAGCCATACCAAAAAATGTATTATCAAGAGCTATTTGAGAAAGGTTGTTTTTCTACTATTCCTTTCAAATTTGCCAAAATCATGTTGGCAACTTCCATATAGATCATGCTCATCCAGTGGAAAGTGGATTTGTTTTTTTTCAGGTGGTGGCTTTTAGTCAATTTCTTATTTCTTTAGTTTTAAAATCCAACAACAGCACAAGACTGCATAGCAGTGAGAAAACATTAAAATAGTTCCTATACACAAACATTTCATTATACATTGAATAACGTATTCCTTTATACATATAATCTTTTTTTCCCAGTAAGATATATTTAAAATAGAAATCAAGGTTTGAACAATTAACCTTAAAGTTTCTACAGTGAAACTTAATCAACCGTTAAACCTCAGTTAATTGTTACAAGATGACACAAAACAATCTTTTTACATCTGAGTGAGACTGTACATTCCTGAGGTGACATCAATATCATTTACTTGCTTATTTAAATTTTGTTTCATTTTAGTCATGAAATACTTAAGAAATTTATTTTAGCCCCACAAATCGACAGCTAAATGTCATACATTTGAACTCTGAGATTAATTCCCTATATTACTTTTGTTCCTGATTGACCTGTTAATCAGTTTTTGCTACACGTTAAAGAAAGAAAGATTTACAGGTTTTAATTTATTAAATATTTCATTTAAAATTTTTCTTTAATTATTACAGTAAATTTTGGATCTATGTTATAAAAATATTTTGAAGATAAATGGAATTGGTTTCAAACAGTTCGATTTTAAGTTGAACAAGTAAATTCGTAAATTAAACAGTAATTTAGAGTTGGCAATAGAATTGTCTACGCTTTCCATGTGGATACATTCCAATTTTATTTATAAATTTAAATTTCATTATTAATTTGACCTTATTTGCAATTATAAATTAAAATTTGCTCAAACATATTAAAGAAAACAGCAACTATTAAAATAGCATCATTAAAATTGTCTAGCTTAATAATATTGTCTCCTTATATTGCAAAGTGTATGTTAGCAATATGTAGCCAGTAAATAAAAGAAATGTAATTTGTGTGAGCATAAAACTTTTTTGTGTAATTCCTGAAAACCCATAGAATATGGTTGGATGCTTATAGCCAATACTAATTTCATAATTATTTCCCTACTTTTAAGGAAAAAAATTACTTTCATCTAATCCAGTGAAGTGGGTTAATTATTCTGATAATATTTTTTCATTCATTTACTTAAGAAATATTTAATAGTTCCTGTATTTCTACCACATGTACTATTACAAACACTATTTGCAAACAACAATACTCCAGTTTGAGCAATTATGGTAACCACTTTGGGTACCTCTTGTAATTGCAGAAGTCAAACATGACTTGTATTCATTTTTTGTTATTGATACAGATTGCGTATTACAATTTTAATACAGTTTTTCCTTTCTTAAAATGTGTGTACATTTTTGGCACCCTCTGTACGTATAATTAAACTGAGTAGAATATCCAAAAGGGCAAATAGGAAGTAGAGACAACTTAGGCTAATTAATTGGTCACTCTGTGGTAGACATTGTACTTTAGATAGGGATCCTTTTAGGACTCCTTTGATTTGAACATATTATCTTTTGTTTGGAAGAAACAAGGAAGGTTTTCAGCTTTGTTACTATACGCTATTTCGCATTTAGGCTGTTTCTACATTTATGTTATCTGCTGACCCACCCACAGGCATCTGTATTTGCTGTAATCACCTGCATATTATTGGAAGGATATATTGAGGAGCTTAGCAAACAGATGATAGGATAATTAAAGGTTAAAAATATGACCCTTGCCAAAGATAAATGTGAATCATTATCTGATCCCTTCCATTATCATGCTGCGTGACCTTGAGCAAGGTCATCTTTACACCTCACTTTCCTCTTGTATAAAATCTAAATATTACTTGTCACAAAGGCTTTCTGAAGGGATTAAATGAGATAATGGTCTAATTATTACAAAGCATAAATCACTTACAACAGTTCCTGGAAAACAGTAACTGCTCATTAAATAAACTGGCATAGATATCAATGGGTTTTTATCTGGGAGAAGAGACATGGTAGAAAACATCATCAACAGGGAGATATTATCATACTTAATTCCAGGTAAGTGGAGAAAGGAAACTAGAAAGGGAGAAAGGGAGAGTATTCAACCTGTACAAAAAAAAAAGGACTTTTGGAGAGACATTATATTTTGGTTACCTGCCATCCTGGTTTGCCTGGGACTATTCCAATTTTATCACTGAATGTTTTGTATCTTGAGAAATGTCTCAAGTCATGGAGAAACTGAAATTGTTAGCCACTCTAGTCTCAGTCCAGTACAATGAAGCTTAGAGAAGATCTCTAGTCTCAGTGGAGGACTTGACCTGCTGATCTGAAACTGACTGGGGCTCTATCCTAGAGTGGGAACACTAGTCTGACGACAGGAGAGAGATGGGGATGTGAGGGCTAGAGCTTCTCTCACTATTGTGTCCCCCGGTCCAGAAAAACATTTGATGTATAATAGGTTCTCAATAAGTATTTTTGGATGGATGAATGGATGGATGGATGGATGGTTGGATGGATGGATGGATGGATGGATGGATAGATAGACTTTATCTACAGTAAAACATGACAGATACTTCTAAATGTCTCCTCAGTACTTATTTCCTTCTTTTGCCTTTTCTAGTAATAGAAGCTTCTCAAATTTTATCTTGTTAAGAGACGTGTTTCAGCTTCAATTGCAGCTAGTGTAGCCATGTGTCTGAGTTTTGAACAACAGGATGTAAGTAAAAATTTTGTGTGCAACTTCAGGTTATGACTTTTAAAAGAACCGGCTTACTCTCTATTTCTGCTGTGACTTCAGAATTCACCATTCAAATGACGACAACTTAAGGGATGATGGAGTAATGAAAAGAAAACAGCCACAAAGATGGAAATAATAGACACTGGGGACACAAATAAGGACGGAGGTAGGGAGGCCACCTGAGACTCCATCCCCACTACTACACAGTATGTCCACATAACAAACATGTGTATGTACCCCCTGAATTTAAAATAAAAATGGAAAAAAAGAGAAAGGAACCTGGGTGAAGGATGATTTCAAGGAACATAGGCAATATGCTCCTTGAACTACCTACAAGTCTACACTTACATGTGAAAAAAGAAATGAGGTTGTATAGTTTGCCACTGTTTTCTGGTCACTGTTAAAACAGCTGAAATGGCATTTCTAACTTACATATAGTTGCTCTAATTGATTTTCTCTTTAAAAAATACATCTACCCCTCAAGTACGTGTGGAAGCGTGGAAGATTATAAGCCTAATTGATTATGATGTAACATCATCTGGGTGGTACTGAATTGAGTTTGGGGAGATATCCATATTATGTCAAGAATTGTTAGAAATCAGCATTTTTGAGCAACATAAATGGTCACCATTATGAAATATTAAAACTATTTTACTATACTCTCTGGCAACTCCTTTAGCTATATATATCTCATTTATATTTTTTCATTACTAAAATAATTAGATCAGACACAAAGTTGATTAAATTGGAATCAAAGTAAAAAAATAGCATAAATATGGATGAAGCAAACTGGGGAAAATATTTTGTTTCTGCAAGAAATCGCGTGCCAAATGTTATGACCAACTTGCCTTTTAAATAATTCGTAAGCATACGTTGTTTTTTTTCCCCTTGAATTTAATGAAATGCTGCCATAGCAATTTCCCTTTAGATGTGTATTAGGCTCATTCCCCTTTATTTCATCTGGAAGTCATTTGAGAAATAAAGTTTACATAATTGGGATTTGATTTTGCCAGATCATCATGTTAACTTTCTGAGAAATCATAAGATTTTAAATGTCAGAGGTATTATGGTGGCTCAGGTTCACTGCCTGGAATTCAAATCAAGATGGTTTTGTCCTTCTTTACTTACAGGATATTTCATCCCTTAGTAAATCCATGTTCAGACAAATTTTCTCCAAAAACTTGATCCTAAAGCTGAAACTGCTTAAACATCTTCTAATTAGCCAGGCTCGGTGGCTCAGCCTGTAATCCCATGCCTTGGGAGGCTGAGGTGAGTGAATTGCCTGAGCCCGTGGGTTCGAGACCCGCCTGGGCAACTTGGCGAGACCTCATCTCTACAATAAATCAAAAAATGAGCCGGGCGTGGTAGCGCGCACCTGTAGTTCCAGCTACTTGGAAGCCTGAGGTGGAAGGATTCCTGGAACCCAGCAGGTCGAGGCTGCGGTGGCCGGGAGCGGCCACTGTACTCCAGTCTGGGCGACAGAGTATGACTTCAACTCAAAGAAAAAAAAAATCTTCTAATTATTCTAGTATCTAAAGAAACAAATACTGCATACTGAGCACTATACAGTCCTCGGAAAAATTAATATTTTATATAAAAGAGGATAGAGATTGTCTTGTCATTAAGTAAGCACCTTAACTTGTATTTACATTGTAACTGGTATTGTACAAAATACAGGCATGTGGCATTAAACTTGACTTCCTATTAGGTATTAAATACATCTAAAAATAATAACTGGCACAAACATGAATAATTCTATTACTACCAGGGTCAAAGCATTTCATTACCAAAATGCATGCTTAAAAAGATGAAATGCCTCAAATCAATATTTTGATATATATTCAAAAGCATAAAACTTACCTGAACAATCTACGGCTTGTTCAAAATGCGATTCCATTTTTCTGGTGACATTTATTTTAAGTAAAACACTGATATGATGTTATTATATATGTATTATGCATATGTAGGTTTTCATCCACTGTACCTGGCTTATAATCCCCATAGCCCTTGTTACAGTCTTTGTTATAATGTTGGGTATGCTGAGCCTCAGAAACAGGCCTCAGGAAACAGAATTTCTGAGTTTCTCTTGCCCTCCTTTCACTTGCCCCAAGACAGCACTTTAATCACCCCCTACCTTTCTGACTGTGAGTCATAAGACTGCCTTTCCAGACAGGGTCCCACCTCCCATCCTGGGAAAAGGAATGCTGTCCTCAGGAATCTTTCATAAAAACCCAAGAGGATCAGGCATGAAAAGATTCTGGGTAACTGAACATATGGAGGTTTGGGGAGTGTGGCAGGCTCCGAGCGGGAATGGAAGTTCTGTGCCCTTTTTCTCATACCTTGCTCTATGCATTTCTTCATCAATATCCTTTATAATAAACTGTAAGTGTTTCCTTGAGATCTGTGAGCTACTCCAGCAAATTAAGAACCGAAAGAGAGAGTCATGGAAACCCCAACTTATAGCTGGTTGGTCAGACATTCCAGAGGCCTGGACTTGTGACTAGTGTCTGAAGTCAGGAAAGGGTGGGGGGAAGGGGAGGTTTTGGGGAATGAGCTCCCAACCTGTGGGAACTGACACATTTCCAGGCAGATGGTGTCAGAATTGAATTGGAGGACACCCAGCTGGTATCTGCCACAGAACTGATTGCTTGCTAGCTGGTGGGGAGAAATCTCTACATGTTTTGAAGTCACGGAAATGTTCTGTGTTGATGATTGTTGTTTTACACAGAGGAAAAATTGAAAAAATATGGTTTGAATGTCTTATTTTCCAAACAACTGGATTTTTGAGAAATTAAAATATTTTAAATTTTTTTGAATTCAAACTTTGTTGCAAGATTTACAAGTAAAAAACTGTAATTTGCATACCATTTATGCTTGATTATAAAAATATTTGGATATTTTACCTAAACATTTTACATAAACATTTTTATCCAAGGTTCTGCTTCTAAAATTAAGAGTGCAACACATGATCTCAATCATGCGCCATATCATTTTTTTAACCACAAAAAGAGGGTAAGGAAAAAATTAAAGTAGGCTGGAAGTGGAAATTGCAGTTATTATAGGTTTTTCTCTTTTCAGTGTTGATAGAATCGTAATCTATGTCTCTTAAGTTCATTAATAACTTTAATTACTATCATTTGGGAATTTAACAACTATTGAAGAAGACAAATGTAAAACCTGAGCACTCACTGAGAACTACTCAAATGATATATTGTATATGAAAAATAAATGAGCAATCAGCATTCTGCAACTCAAGCAAATTATTTTAAATGTTTCAAACAAATACTCATAACTCATACTCTTACACTTAGCATATTCATTTCAATTATTTGAATCTATTTTTAAAAGTACTGCACAATCTATCAGTTGTGAGGTAGGACTAAAAAAAATTTACCTGTCAATATGATATCTACTCTATTCTCTACTCAATTACGAGAGAGAAATATTTCCAGTTACTTGGACTGTTAGTTTATATTATCATACTTGATATGTCAAAAAATGAACTATGTCATGAAATACAAAACTCCCTTGATATGCATTATCTTGTTATTCCCTCTAAGGTTTAAAAATAAACTAACAAATAATTAAGCTTAAATATATGAGTATATACATATATGTAAATATGTACATATATATTCTGCCCCAAAATGTGATTGCTAACCTGCTAAAAAAATATAAAGACAAAGCAGTGACTAGAAAATAATATATAGAGACGGGGCAAGATGGCGACGGCATAGGTGAACTTGTGAGATTCTCTGAACGTGAGTTCCCAAAAAGGCTATCACTTCGCTACCCCCATCCCCCAGCCCACCACCAACCGCGCTGGGGGCAGGCCCGGGAACTTCAGTCCCACGCAAGGCCAGATATTGCGCCCCCGCCCCACTGCTGCCGTTCTACTCGTGTGTGGAAGTCTCCGGTCCCAGCCCCCTCCAGATCCCTCCCCGGCTGCATTGTCTCCAGCCCGGGCACCCGGCATCAAGCCGCCAGTCACACAGGGAGGCTCTGGGCACCCGCCCCTCAGAGACGCTGGTTCCATTTCTGGCTGAAGTCCTCTGTTGGGTCCCAGCGCCACTCTCGCTGTCTAGAGCCTGCCCTTTGGAACTTTGGAGCTCTGGAACTCCGGGTCCACCCTGGCTGAGGCACTCAGCGTGAGACCCCAAATCAGAGGACCCAGACAAGCGGAGAAAAACAGATCTGCTTAAACTGCCTTGCCATTCTCCAGGAAGAGACTTCCATTGCCCTGCCCACCCAGCAACAAACTTTACCTCATTTCCTAAGGCCAGGTATTGCAGCGTGCGGGGAAGTTTTGGGTCCCTGCTCCCTCCAGCTCTCTCCCCGGCCGGCACCCGGCACCCGGCACCGCAGGTCGCACAGGGAGGCTCTGAGCGCCCGCCCCTCAGAGACACCGGTTCCATTACTGGCTGAATACTCTGTAGGGACCCAGTGCCACTCTCGTCATTTACAGCCTGCCTTTTGGAACTTTGGAGCTCTGGAACTCCGGGTCCACCCTGGCTGAGGCACACAGCGTCAGACCCCAACCCAGAGGACCCAGACAAGCAGAGAAAAACAGACCTGCTTAAACTGCCTGCCATTCTCCAGGCAGACTCCCATTGCCC
>NW_007251436.1:341565-348597 GCF_000164805.1 Carlito syrichta | reverse complement strand
CATGCGCCATATCATTTTTTTAACCACAAAAAGAGGGTAAGGAAAAAATTAAAGTAGGCTGGAAGTGGAAATTGCAGTTATTATAGGTTTTTCTCTTTTCAGTGTTGATAGAATCGTAATCTATGTCTCTTAAGTTCATTAATAACTTTAATTACTATCATTTGGGAATTTAACAACTATTGAAGAAGACAAATGTAAAACCTGAGCACTCACTGAGAACTACTCAAATGATATATTGTATATGAAAAATAAATGAGCAATCAGCATTCTGCAACTCAAGCAAATTATTTTAAATGTTTCAAACAAATACTCATAACTCATACTCTTACACTTAGCATATTCATTTCAATTATTTGAATCTATTTTTAAAAGTACTGCACAATCTATCAGTTGTGAGGTAGGACTAAAAAAAATTTACCTGTCAATATGATATCTACTCTATTCTCTACTCAATTACGAGAGAGAAATATTTCCAGTTACTTGGACTGTTAGTTTATATTATCATACTTGATATGTCAAAAAATGAACTATGTCATGAAATACAAAACTCCCTTGATATGCATTATCTTGTTATTCCCTCTAAGGTTTAAAAATAAACTAACAAATAATTAAGCATAAATATATGAGTATATACATATATGTAAATATGTACATATATATTCTGCCCCAAAATGTGATTGCTAACCTGTTAAAAAAATATAAAGACAAAGCAGTGACTAGAAAATAATATATAAAAAGACTTTACTTTTTATATATTACATCTGAACGATATGGACTATATTAAAGAAGACTAGGTGGGTATATAGGGAATCTGCTCCAAAAATATTTGTTCATTGTGGCAATAACAAACTTTATAAAAATTTTTCAGAAATTGATGTGACACTATAACAAATGTTTTCTATGCTTTTATGCTTTATATCTTTTTCTTCTATTCAAATAACTATTTACTCAAACTAAATATTCAAATGGACCTTAATAATTTATATATATAATCCTATTGAGTAAAATATTTTAAAATTTCACTTTTTGAATTGTATTTCATTTACAAAATAGACAGACTATTACTTTCTTAACTAGAAAAATAAATATAGTTGCAAAAATACACTTAAATATGAGGTTACATATTTATATATGATATGCATAATTGTTTAGATAAGATGAATAAGAAATTTCTATAATCTTGTGGCAAAATATAATTTATCTGTACAAGCAGTAATTATACAAAGACATAGTATCAATATCTTTTTTGGGCCTTAGCTTTACAGTACTATGGGGCCATGTACTAAGAGTCTAAATCAATAAGAATACTATATTTCACAAATACATTAAAACTTATACTTTTATATTAAGTCATATGCACAGAAAATATAAATTGAATTTAAGAGAAAAAGAGAATGATAATATAGATAACAGCTTTTGAAATTTATTATATTGTTTTTGTGGCATAGACAATAATACATTCATCTAAACTGAAATATTGGTTGGTGTTTTCAGAGTTTTGTATATTTTCATATGTAGTACATTTTTATTATAACAAAATATGTAAAATAAATGTTTTAATTCTAAAATTTAAAGATTGATATTAAACACTGGTCTTAGAATAAATATGTGTATTACACAATATAGTTACAAAGTGAAATGTGAATTAAGAGAGTTAAAATGGCTGAGTAAAGTGTACACGTTTCTTTAGTTATACTTACATTCACTGTCTTAAAGCATTAAGATGGAAATTAGTGTGATGAAAGTTACAATTAGCATCATGTCACTGGTCTTGTCTTATAAACCCCTAAGAAATTTGTGCCCTGGCAATGCAAGAATCACTCAATCACAATGGATTCACATTTCATAGTATTTACACTGTGACAGGTAGTGGAGTCCCTTTTTAATTACCTATTTCAGTAGGCAGGGGCAGATAATAATGAACAAAAAGAAAATGTGGCTCACAGAAAAAAACAACAAAAAGTACCCTGGGTTTGATTATAGGCTGGATGATAAATACAGAAAAATAAAAATACATAAATAAAATATCACCAGGTGATTCTATTGAAAAGGAAAAGCACACAGTTAATCTTCAATGACCTATTAATCAAGTAATGAAGATTGCTTCAATATTACTTAAAATGTATTGTGTATACACACACATTTAGTCACAACATATTGTAGAATATATTTTTACACAGCATGTGTAGAATATACATACAATATATAGAGAGATATAGGCAATACAATACATATCTGTACAATTCCAACAATTTGCTCCTTAGGGCATTTGCAGATAAAAATTACCAGAGTATCTTAGTTCTCTTGGTAAAATAATCCAATACTTAGTACATTATCTATTTTAAAACACTGATATTACTATTTGTTTTTGCTAGTATAATCCAACATAGGTTAGACAAAAACCTCACATTTAATTCAATAATAAAGCAATTACTAAGCCAAGTACATTTTTTTAAAAAGCATGTCTATATCACTTATATATTTCTATGTCTTGTGCAGAAATTTGTTTAAAAATGTGAAAGAAATTTATATTTTTGTGTTCTCATAAACTCTGTTTTAGACTGAAGTTTTCCGTTTTGCATTTTTAATTTGTTAAAAAGAAAACTACCTGCAGAAGACACAAGCAACATTATTGTTGGAATTCCAAAAGACTGATATCTAGGCTTTATTATTTCACTGTGATCAGATGATTGTGTATTATAAATTTCAAAATGTTCATATGTATGGGAATTGTACAATTAATTATCCTTTAAAAATAAACAATACGCTCTGATATATTTCTAACATCCTGAAAATAATTAAGTAGATATCAAATATTTCTAAAACACCCTGAAAATAATTGATAGATCTCAAATATTTATATGTGTTATATATTTTTAACTCAACAGTAAGAATTCTGCTGAGTTAAATTTTTAACAGTAAGTTTAAAAAGTAAAAAGAAGTGAATTTTTAACAGTGGGTTTTAAAAATGATATTTATCTGTCAGAGATGTGGAGTTTTACTCCAATTATTAAAATTAAAACTATATAAATAAAGGTTTTGGCTTCCACCCCAGGTTTTATGTTTTGCTTCCACCCTTACAACAAAAAAGCCAAGTTAAACAAGATGAGTAGACTCCAGAGATCTGCTATACAGCATTGTACCTATAGTCAACATTAATTTGTTAAGCAAGTAGACCTCATGTTATACGGTCTCAGCAAAATAAAATAAAATTCCAGACCAATTTCAAACTATATGACTTTTTGGAACCACTGGAGAGCTTAAAACACTGGTCCCAAATCAAAGGAGAAATCATGACTACAGAGAAAGCTGAAAGATAAACAGACACACCTATGGTGAACACAATCAGATATTGATAAGAACTTAGCTAGACAGAGGGGTAAAGGCCAAGTATGGCCTGATGAGACAATGTAAAATCGTTGTGGTCATCATAAATTAAAGGAGTTCATATACACTTTCATGTTCCTTCTCTACCAACCCCACCAGAGGCTCACAGAAGAGATTGGAGAAAACTTTAATAAATATCCATTGTGGACCAGGACTGTGGGAGAAAAGCAACAGCTTTATGTGAGGGGCAAGAAACACTGTCAACATTCTTCTCTAGCGCCAATACAGAACAAAAGCCTAAATCTGTGTGAGGAGAAGAGCATAAAACACTGTTGGTTTTAGGGAAATGGCAAATAGTTATTCCATTTGGGATAACAAAATAGGTATGGAAATCATGCTTTTGGGCCAGGTATGGTGGCTCACACCTGTAATCCCAACATGCTGGAAAGTTGAGGCGAGAGGATTGCATGAGTCCAAGAGTTTGAGATCAACCTAGGCAACACAGCAAGACCTTGTCTTTACAAAAATTGAAAAATTAGCCTGGAGTGGTGGGGCGTGCCTGTAGTCCTAGCTATTTGGGAGGCTGAGGTAGAAGGATCACTTGAGCCCTGTATATTGAGGCTGCAGTGAGCCATGATCACACCGCTGAACTCCAGTCTCAGCAATAGAGTGAGATCCTGAATAAATAAATAAAGAAAGAAAAAAGAAAAAAATCCTGCTCTTAGATAAGGGACATGATTACTGATTGAGCCTATGACTAAAACTTTGAGAGAGCCAACGTAACCAAGAAGGCACGTACTTGATTCTTAATTACACCACCACCACCACTGCCAAGGTAACAGTCTCTGAATAACATGTAACAGAGAATACATCTGAGATAGAACAAGAAAGGATAAAGATGTAGAAGGAAACTCTCTAATTCACATCACACAATGACAACCTAAAACTCAGATTTCAAGAGACATTGCTTTGTCAAACTACGATCCACCAGGTGTTCTCCAGGAATTTGAAGCCTGTAGTGCACTGAGGGCAATCATAGAAAAAAATCTCAAACTCAGTCTAACTTCTGGAAAGATTAACAAAACATTCTCCAAAATTCAAGCAAAATGAATAAGGTGTCCATCTACAAGCATACAAAATTACTTACTTTAGTATCTACTGTCTTGGAAAAAGTGTCTAAAATGCAACTGAAAATTATGAGGAATATAAAAATCCAGGAAAAAGCACGCTGCTGAGAAAGAAAAAATTAAATAAAAAATAATATTCAGAGTCAGCCTCAAATATGATACAGATGATGGAAATATCTGACAGGGAATTTACAAAATTATGATTGTTATGTTAAAATTTCTAACAGAAAGGGTGAATAATATGGGTGATTTCAGCAGAGATACATGAAATGTAAGAAATAAATAAAAATAGAAATCCTAAATCTAAAAAGCATAATAACAATAATGAAGAATGAATTTAACAGACTCATCTAGATAACCATCCAAGGAAATAAGCAATAAACTTGAAGATACATGAATAGCAATTACCCAAACTGAGACCCAAAAGAAAAAGTATGTGTGAAGAATTCAAAATAGACTATCCAAGATTTATTGAATAATATAAAATATTCCAATTTACATATAATTTAAAATATTGAAAGGCAGGAGAAAGATGATAGAGACCCTGTCTCTTAAAACAGTAAGATCGACAATTAGAAAAAAGCAACAACTTTTCCTTTCAGAAGAATTTCAACTTAATATTGAGGAAATAGAAAATTACTATTGTAACATCACGATATTATTGTTGCTGCTGCAGGAAGTATACAATGAAAGACTCTAAAGGGAATGAGTCAAAGTTTAAGCAGAAAAAGGTATTTGCATATTCTCAAATTACAATCAATTCTTATCATTTATAGTGATGTTCTATTATATTGTGAGAAACACTGAATTAGTGAATATCAAACCATTTTTCTCAGGGAAAAAACAGGGTCAGATTTCTGCAAGACCATGGTCACATTTTCTCAACCAATCAACATATAACCTTATTTGATGTTTTTATGTCTAAATACGACTTATCTAATATTTATTGTTGATTCATTAACATTGAACTCGCGAACAGCAGCACTATAACTCGTGCCTAAATGAAACTTACCTAATACATCTTATTGTCTCGATAAGGCACATCATAGCCTTTCTGCACTCAGGAACACTAGACACATCTTTAGCACTACATTTGTGGGCCAATTTTATTTGTTTTTCGTTTTTCGTTTTTTTTTTTTTTTTGAGTTGGAGTCTCACTCTGTCGCACAGACTGGAGTGCAGTGGCCGCTCCCGGCCACCGCAGCCTCGACCTGCTGGGCTCCGGCGATCCTTCCGCCTCAGCCTTCCGAGTAGCTGGAATTACAGGCATGCGCTACCACGCCCGGCTGATTTTTTGATTTATTGTAGAGATGGGGTCTCGCTGCCCAGGCGGGTCTCGAACCCGCGGGCTCAGGCAATCCACTCACCTCAGCCTCCCAAAGGCGCGGGATTACAGGCTGAGCCACCGAGCCCGGCTATGTGGGCCATTTTAAACAACGAAATTACCAACAACACAACAATATGAAAAACGTGGCATGCTTAGAGCGTGAGACCTGAAACAAGAAGGCAGACTGTTGATTTGTTTGATCTCAGTTGGTAATGTGAGTGATAAGCAACAAATATTGGCTGTTCTGTTCATGTCGATGAATGACTGCAAAAAATGACATGAACAGAAAATATCTCCCCATTCATATGGTTATTTGATTTTATTTGCATTTTATAGTTTTCCTTATATAGATCTTGCACGTATTTTGCTAGATTTATATCTTTCATTTTGGCGGCTGCTAATGTAAATGGCATTGTGTTTTGAATTTCAGACTCCACTTAATTGCTGAGACATATGAAAGCAATTGACTTTTGTATATTAATCTTATATTCTGTAATCTTGCTACAATCACTTATTAGTTCCAGAAGTTTATGATGATTATTTAAAACATTATACACAGACAATCATGTCACCTGCAAACAGAAACAGTTGTATTTCTTCCATTCCAATTTGTATACATTTAACTACCTTTTATTTGTGTCTTGTTGCATTATCTAGTACTTCCAAAATGATGTTAAAAGAACTGGTGAAAGATGACATCTTTGCCTTTTTCCTGATCTTATTGAAAAAGCTTCGAGTTTCTCAGCAGTAAGCATAATGCTACCTGTAGGTTTTGTAGATATTTATCAAGTTGAGTAAGTTCCTTCTCTTTTCCTAGTTTACTGAGAGTTTTTGTCATGACTGAGCGTTGAATTTTGTCAAATTTTCTTTCTGTATCTATTGATATGATCATATGATTTTTCTTCTTTAGCCTTTTGATATGATAAATTACATTATTTATTTTTCAAATGTTGAACAAGTCTTCCATACCAAGTGGCATAAATCACTTGATTATGGTATATGATTATGTTATTATATTATGGGATTCACTTTTGGGGAGGATATTTTCATCTATATTTATGAGAGATATCGATCTTTAGTAGCATTTTCTTGTAATGTTTTTATGTAGGTTTATACTAAGATAATGCTGGCAGCCGGGCTCGGTGACTCAGCCTGTAATCCCGCGCGTTTGGGAGGCTGAGGTGAGTGGATTGCCTGAGCCCGCGGGTTTGAGACCCGCCTGGGCAGTGAGACTTCATCTCTACAATAAAT
>NW_007251436.1:340170-341339 GCF_000164805.1 Carlito syrichta | reverse complement strand
CCAACTCAAAAAAAAAAAAAAAAGGGTAATGCTGGCATCATAGAATGAGTTAGGGAGTATTTACTCTGTTTCTATCCTTAAAAAGATTGTAATCAGTTCGCATGATTTTTTATTTAAATGACTGGTAGAATTCAATGGAGAACTCATCTGGGTCTGAGGCTTTCTGTTTTGAAAAGTAATTATGGATTGAATTTATTTAATAGTTAAGTATTCAGTTTGTCTATTGATTCACTTCTATTCAGTTTGTCTATTGATTCTTGTGTAAGTTTTGACAAATGATGTCTTTTCAAGGAATTGATCCATTTCATTCGGGTTATCAAATTTATAGGCATAGAGTTGTTCATAGTGATCCTTCATTATCCTATTAATGTCCATGGGATTCATAGCAATGTTTACACTTTCATTTCTGATATTAGTAATTTGTGCCTTCTCTTTAGTTAGCCTGGCTAGAGGCTTATTGATTTTATTCATCTTTTTCAACAAACAATTTGTGGTTTCATTGATTCCCTCCATGGATTTTATGTTTCAATTTCATTGATGATTGCCCTAATTCTTATTTTCTTCTGCTTACTTGAGACTGAATTTGCTCTCCCTTTTTATTTCCTTAGAGAGAAATTTAAATAATTGATTTTAGATCTTTTCTAATATATGCTATAAATTTTCTGCTTTCACTGCATCCCATAAATTTTCATAAATTATGTTGTTATTTTCATTTTGTTTATCTATAGTATGTAGACCTGATAGTCTTTTATGTTAGTGCATCTGGAGGAAAAATGTTATTTACAAGCAAGCATAACTAATCTATCTTCTTTATAACTGTGGCAGAGGCTTAATTTAGGTCAAAAGTATATCTTTTTTTCACTTGAAAGATTGCTATTGGAGGAAGAAAAGTATGAAATATCAGAACTTTCTTTTACTCATTTCTGTTGTTCAAGAATGAGATCCATGCCGGGCTCGGTGGTTCAGCCTGTAATCCCGCGCCTTTGGGAGGCTGAGGTGAGTGGATTGCTTGAGCCCGCGGGTTCGAGACCCGCCTGGGCAGCGAGACCTCATCTCTACAATAAATCAAAAAATCAGCCAGGCGTGGTAGTGCATGCCTGTAATTCTGATTACTCGGAAGGCTGAGGCGGGAGGATCGCCAGAGCCCAGCAGGCGAGGCTGCGGTGGCG
>NW_007251436.1:338058-340150 GCF_000164805.1 Carlito syrichta | reverse complement strand
AAAAAAAAAAAAAAAGAATGAGATCCAAAATAGGAATTCTGTTTTGGGTTTTGTTTTGGGTTTTTTTTTTTTCGTTTCTTCTTTTCTGCTTCATTTATTTATTTATTTAATTTTAGAGAGAAATTCAGCGTGTCTTAGTTATGAGGAACAATGCCTGGTAAGGGCCTAGGATACTAAATTTTTTTATATATTTATGTAAGAGGAACTGTATTTCTTGTGCTGATCCTGGGAGGAATAGGGGGAAATAAAGGGACAGGGAAGAAGGATAAGAGTACTGAAGAAAGAGGAAACAGAAACTTAGAGCATATAAAGAAAAAGGGTCATTGAGAAAAAGACACATATTTTAAGAACATGGATTTTATGTTATGTGTATTGTGGCAAAGTAAAACTCCCAGAACATATTAATATATTTTGAGTGCTTCTCCTCCTCCTCCTCCTCCTCCTCCTCCTCCTTCTTCTTCTTCCTTTGAGTACTTCATAAATGTTTTGTGTATGGAACAGCAGAGAACAAAGTGGCCAGCATCAACATAGTTCTTGGATGAGGTAGAGAGTTGTGATGAAGCTGGAATATGATGATTACAAGTAATTAAGAACAAAAAGTTCCTAGGTATCTTACAAATCTAGAACATGACTCTGAGTACTTAACAGAATGTTAATTTTCTTTCAACCTTAGCTGAATCCTAGCTTTCATCAACAAGAAGGCAACAATAAATTGAGTGATTTAGGTAAAAAAAACTTGGACTAGCTGAGAGACCAAGATTCAGTCCTAGTACTTCTACCAATAGGAAAGCTCACTTTATTACTTACCTTTTTTGGACCTTAATTTTCTTATCTGTACCGAGAAACTATATGACTAGCAGGCCTTTAAGCTCCATTAGAATCCTGATATTCTCAGACTCTAAAATATACCTACCTTGAAGGCATTGAGAGGATGAAACCTTTGGGAGTTTAAGAATAGAGTCTATTTAGTGCATTGCTAATTTATCCACTGTTTATTCCCATTATTCTAGTTAGAAATTAAACATTCCTAGGGTGCACAAAAACCAGAAAAACGTTTTACTATTACCATAAAACAGCTTAGTCTATATTCACCTAATAGTATTTTCATAGTTTGTGAGTTTATACTGTGGCACAAAGAAACTGAGATTGCAATAGTAATCATTTTCTGCAAAAGTTCATTTTTAAGGACTTTTTATTGTTTTATTTTTATTTTTATAATTAATTTATTTGTTTATATTTTAAATATGTGAGGTACAATTCAGGATAGGTACTTAAGTGGTCATTGTACAGGTGAAGTTTTGGTCTCCCATTGGTTCTCATTTCTCCTGGTGTGAGATCAGGTACTCATTGATTTTATGTGCCCCTTCCTCCCTCCTTTCCCTGGCAGTGTCCCGCTACTGCCAATTGCTTTCTTGTAGTATTATGATAGGTGTTCAGGGTCCACGTATGAGTGAGAACATGTGGTACTCAGTTCTTTGTTTCTGTGATAGATCACTGAGTATGATTGAAATTCATCCAAGTTACTACAAAGTCCATAATTTTGTTCTTCTTTATGGCTGCATAATATTCCATCATGTATATGTACCACCTCTTTTTTATCCAGTTCACTACTGATGGGCATCAAGGTTGGTTCCATGTTTTTGCTATTGTGAATAGTGCTGAAATAAACAAGTGTGTGCAGGTATCTTTTCTGTAAAATGATTTGAGTTTCTTTGGGTATATTCCCAGAAGGGAGATTGCTGGGTTGTATGGAAGATCAATTTTCATTTTTTTTAGGAATCTCCACACTGTTTTCCACAGAGGTTATATTAATTACATTCCCACCAATAGTGTAGAAGCAAACTCATTTCTCCACATTCTTTCCAGCATCTGTTGTTTTTTTTAGTTATTGATGATGGCCATCCTGATTGGAGTTAGGTGGTGTCTCAGTGTGGTTTTAATTTGCATTTCTTTGTTGATGAGTGAGGCTGAGTGTTTTTTCATGTATCTGCTGACTGCTCGAATATATTCTTTTGAGAAATATATATCCATATCACTTTTTTTTTTCATTAATCAGTATTTTTTATTATGGTTTTGTGGGGTACAGTTAAGG
>NW_007251436.1:301375-337837 GCF_000164805.1 Carlito syrichta | reverse complement strand
CATACGTGTGCAGGTATCTTTTTTATAGAGTGATTTGTGTTCTTCAGGGTATATTCCCAGTAGGGGGATTGCAGGGTCATATGGAAGGTCAATTTTTAATAGGTTTTTTTTTTCCTTTTGGCACGTTTGAGTTCCTTGTAGATTCTAGATGTTAAGGCTTTGTTAAATATACAGTTGGCAAATATACATTTTTTCATTTTGTGGACCTTCTTGCCACTCTTTTGATGGTTTATTTTACTTTGCAGAAGCTTTTCAGTCTGATGAGGTCCCATCTGTCTGTTTTATCTCTTATGGCATGGGCTTTTGGGATTTTCATCAGGAGGTGGTTGACTATTCCAATTTCTGTAAGGGTGACTCCTGCATTTTCTAAGATTCTTATCAGTTGAGGTTTTACATTTGGGTCTTTGATCCACTTAGAACTGATTCTTGTATATGGTGATAGATAGAGGCCCTGTTTTATTCTCCTGCATGTGGTCAGCCAGTTTTCCCATAACCATTTACTGAATAGGTTCTCTTCTCCCCAGTGGTTGTTAATGGAGTATTTGTCAAAGATGAGTTGGTTGAGAAATTGAGGTTTTGCTTCCAGAATCTCTATCCTGTTCCATTGGTGTATATGCCTGTTCTTGTACCAATATCAGGCTGTTTTGATTGTTGTAGCCTCATAATAATGTTTAAAGTCCGAAAGTGTGATACCTCCAGACTTGTTTATTTTGCTGAGGATTCTTTTGGCTATTTGTGATCATTCATTTTTTCCACATAAATTTCTATATTGTCATTTCCATACCTGAGAAGAATGATGTTGGTAATTTAATGGAAATTGCATTGAATCTGTAGATTGCCTTGGGTAAGATGACTGTATTAACAATGCTGATTCTTCAATCCATGAACATGGAATATTTTTCCGTTTCTTCTTTGATTTATTTGAGCAGTGTTTTGTAGTTTTTGTTGTAAAGGTCTTTCACTTCTCTGATTAGAAAAATGCCAAGGTATTTCTTTGTGTGTGTGTGTGTGTGTGTGTGTGTGTGTGTGTGTGTGTGTGTGTGTGTGGCTATTATGAATGGGAGGTATTTTTTATTTGGTTCTCTGTCTGTTTGTCGTTGGTGTATAAAAATATGACTGTCCTTTGCACATTGATCTTATAACCTGAGACTTTGACAAACTGTGTAAAGACCCAGCAAAGAAAGAGAAATACAGGCCAATATTCCTGATGAACATAGATGCAAACATTCTCAACAAGATTCTAGCAAATTGGATACAACAGCACATCTCAAAAAGTTCCCACCATGACCAAGTAGGCGTCATCCCCAGGATACAGTGCTGGTTCAACATCCGCAAGACCATAAATGTAACTCAATACATCAACAGACGTAAAAACAAGAACCATGTGTTTATATCATTAGATGCTAATAAAGCTTTCTACAAAATCCAGTATCCTTTCTTGATAAAAACCTCGAACACCTAGGCATAGAGGGAACATTGAGGGAACTTACCTCAAAATAGTAACAGCCATCTATGATAAACCCACAGCCAACATATTGCTAAACGGACAGAAATTGGAAGCATTTTCTCTGAAAACCGGAACACAAGTCTGCCCATTCCCACTCCTCCTGTTCAGTATGGTGATGGAAATCCTAGACAAGAGAAGGAAATCAGGGATATTCAAATAGGAAAAAAGGAAGTTAAGTTGTCCCTCTGCTGACGATATGATCTTTATACCTTGAAAACCCAAGAGAATCTGGCAAATGTTGATTTTATAAGCATTTTAAAGCAAACCTGAGAATTTGTAAAAAAAATTAAAAATAATACAACTATAAAGGGATTAAGTTTGTAAAAAGAGCACCTTATCCTACTTTCAAAGGTTAGTATTATTATTTATACATATTAAAAAACTGTGGAGCTGGGCTCAGTGGCTCAGCCTGTAATCCCACGCCTTTGGGAGGCTGAGGTGAGTGGATTGCCTGAGCCCGTGGGTTCGAGACTTGCCTGGGGAACTTGGCGAGACCTCATCTCTACAATAAATCAAAAAATTAGCCAGGCGTGGTAGTGAGCGCCTGTACTTCCAGCTACTTGGAAGGCTGAGGCGGAAGGATTGCGGGAGCCCAGCAGGTCGAGGCTGCGGTGGCTGGAAGCGGCCACCGCACTCCAGTCTGGGCAACAGAGTGAGACTCCAACTCAAAGCAAACAAACAAAAACAAACAAACAAACAAACAAACAAAAAACCAAAACTGTGGTCCACTAGAAGCATTGCAGAACCCATGAGTTATAGTCAAAATTGGACTGGTATTGCACAAAACACAAAAGGAATACTGAAATTCAGTACTTAAAAATTGATGAGAAACTTACTTTTGAGGGATGCCAATTAAAATAAATTGGATATGTGTCTAAATCCTCTTAATTTACCATATGCCATCAAGAGGACATCAATCTTAAAAAATGCTTCTGGTCCTTGAAGACATAATTTTCTTGTTAAAAATGAAATAGGACACTACAGGTGTGGTAGAAAGCAATAAAGAATATATATATACTAAGGGATCAAAAAATGTGAGGAAGAAATATGCACATATAATGCAAATTTATGTTTTAATTTAAAATTTAGATATCAATTTAATGAAAACATAAGAGAAAATAGTTACTTCTGTTTTATCACTGTAGTTTGGTTAAATTGCAGCAAAGCAAAGAGGATACCAGAAACTTGCATTCTGGCCATAACATGGAATCCCCTAGTCATTGCATTTTGCTTTCAGAGTGTCCAACACTTCATGAATTCAAGCAAGTTTAATCACTTGTTGAATGCCAGCCTCAAAAGTCCTTTACTTTGCTGAGACATTTTTAAAGTTGTTCTTTAGAGTTTAATTACATATTTTTTTAATAGCCACTAATTTCTCAGTCGAAAGTGAATCTCTTTGTATATCACTTGACTATGATTTGTATCTAATGATACTTACAATTGAACTTGTTTGTCACATTGAACTTAAATCAACAATGGTATATACTATATCCATAAAACACATATTTTCCCCTGAGTATATACATTTTATCACTTGAGACATCATGAAATAAATTCCTTATCATAAAATCATGAATTATATATGTGCATAACATGCAAAAGAAAACAAATCAGATAAGTTGTAGTCACAATAAAATAATTTTTTCAATGTTCTTTTTAAAAAGTTGTCTTTTCATTTCTGTACTTAATTCATCAATATTGTTAGTTCATCATTTCCTCTCCTCACCTGAATAAGTATCAGTGTTTTATAGTTTCCTTTTGGAGATAATATAATATCTGTGAAATATTTTTTGAATTTAACATTGTAAAATACAAATTTAGCAGCATTACTAAATATCCACAATTTTAGTAATAACAAATTTGCCAAAATCACTTTTAAATAGAAATTACAGTACAATCAATTGTAACTGCACTATTGCCATTTTACCTCAGATGATATCAATCAGCTCTATAAAAAAAACAGTCTACCCATAGAGACAGTTGGGATTTTCCATGTAGATAAGGAACCATACATTTTATGAGTCTATCACATTTTTCAAAAATGGAAATTACATCAGAGTCTATTAGTTAAAGCAAACAAACAAACAAACAAAAAACCCCAAAAAACTTTGGTGTCTGGTGTATTTACTTTTACCCTGTAACTGATTTGAGTCTCCATGTGAAGTCTCAAAATTGCTGCCAGTAATCATTGTTTATTTCTTTGACTCATTCAGGAGTGATATCAAAGGTTATTTGTAAAAGAAAAAGGAAAATTCTCACTCTTGTGAAAGTCAGAAAACATAATGATTTATAGCATTTCCTTATATGATACTCTATTATAATTTTTCAAAATTTACTGTGTGTAAAAATCACCTACATAGTTTCTTAGAAAGAGAGTCAATGGAGCCTGCCTTTTGAGGTTCTGATTCATTCAGTCTGGCTGGGACCCAGAAAGCTGCCTTTTAAATCTAGCAGCCTTAATTAGCAGCTGAGGGATTCAGAATCAGATGATCGTGGGACTATAGTTTGAAAAACAACATATTTGTGACAGGTTTTTAGAGGTTGCAAAAGTGATGAGTTTTTTTATTATTTGTTATAGCAGGGATTTCAAAAAGAGTGACTTGTTTTTACATACTGAAGTATTATTGGTTACATTACACTTTTTTGTTTTTGTTATAAGACATATATAGTATTCAAAGACATTTCATCAGATGTGAGACTTATTACTAAATCATTAATAAAGTCAAGAAAAGGAAGGGAAGTGTTCTCTTTCTATAATAATTTCTAACTTAAAATTATTATAATTTTTCAGAACATTGACTTAAATTCTTGATAAATGCAAATTTATTAAGCCCATCATTATTAAACATACCACAGATAACAACAACTAATAAGAACTAATTATTGAGCACTTAATATATGCAGATCTCTGTTCTATGTATTTGGAAGGCAGCTATGCTTACCACTCTAACATCAGTGTTACTTGAGTTTTAAGTATTTGGCATGCATCATGCTTTCTAATTATGAGAAAAGTTCCTATACATTAAGCATGATAATTATTCTTACTTTAGAAATAGGAAAATTGATAAAGCAATCTGAAATTACTTACTCATGGTCATGAACCTAGTAAGTTACAGTCATCCAGAAAATTTTCAAAGATATCAATAAAAGAGTATGTATTTAAGTTGGATATCTATATATGGCTTTTTGCTTTTCAACTTGTCCTTATAAGTTCTGCAGTTTTCATGAGCCATGTGCTCATGAGATATTACAAAGTTAATTAAGAGGAACATCTTTTCTCAAAAATAAACACAATCTACTCTATTTTACATGTGATTAAATGATATATGCACTAAAATCTTGGTAAAGACTTGCAAGACTTATTTGAAACTATACCTCCTCTTTCCATTGTATCAATATATTACTTATGATTCTGAATTACTCATGGCAAAATAAGAAAAATACTTACATTACTAAGTCTATAAGTTCTCTTGCAGAGCTATAAAAGAGTAATGTATTTGACTTCATAATTCTAAGGTTACAAGTAGAAATCTAGGTATATAATATATAAAAATTCATCTCTTCTTTTTCATTATAATACAATAACATATTGGCTCATTTAAATACATGTTTAGAACACAAACATCGCAAGAGCTGATTTAGGTAAACTAGGTATTCTAAAATAATCAAGTTTAGAAAATATCATAGCAAGAACTGATTTAGGTAAACTAGGTATTCTAAAATAATCAAGTTTAGAGAATATCATTCAAACTTCCAATGGTTATTTTATCATTAAAAACAGACTGACAATTTGGTAATCTAAGAAGATAAGATATAGATAAGAAACATTCAGTTTTTGCACTGTGTTTACTTGTAATATTTTAATTAAAAAAGCAAATATAATGTCAAGACAAATAACTTTAAGTAAAATTCCAATAGCATGTGTGTGCCTATGACAATTTGTCATACCTAAGAGTAGAAACATATATCCCCTCTGAATTTACCATAATATTGTATTAGTTTTAATTATATTCTTTTTTTAATTTTGAAGATGTAGAGTAAAATTCAAGATTAGGTATACAAGTGGTCATCATACGGGTAAAATCTGGGTCCCCACTTTTCCTGTTTGAGATCACTTACCTTTAATGATGCCGTGTCACCACCACCCCCACCCCACCCTGGCCATCCCCTCTACAGCCAATACCTTTCTTATAGTATTATGGTAATAATTCGGGGTTTGGTTATGAGTAAGCGCATATGGTACGCTGTTCTTTGTTTCTGTGATAGATCACTGAGTATGATAGACTCTAAATTCATTCAAGTTGCTGCAAGTTCATGTTTTTCCTTCTTTATGACTGTGCAATATTCCATTGTGTATATGTACCACATTTTTTTTATCCAGTTCAGTATCAATGAGTAGAACTGTTGGTTCCATGAGTTTGCTCTTGTGAATAGCGCAGCAATAAACATGCATGACCAGGTTTCTTTTTTATAGAATGATTTGAGTTCCTCCAGGTGTATTTCCAGTAGGGGAATTGCTAAGTCATATAGAAGGTCAATGTCTAGTTCTGTTGGAAATCGTCACTGTTTTCCAAAGAGGTTGCATTAGTTTGCATTCCCACCATCAGTGTAGAAGTGTTCCTTTTTCTCCGTATCCTTGCCTGCATCTGTTGTTGTTTTATTAATGATGGCTATTCTTCCTGGGATCAGGTGGTATTCCAATGTAGTTTTTATTTGCATTTCTTGATGATTAGTGCGGCTGAGTATTTTTTCATGTGTCGGTTAGCTGCCCGAATATTTTCTTTTGACCAGCGCCTATTCAAGTCTTTTGTACACTTTTAGTGGGCTGTTTGTTTTTTTCCTTTTGGCATGTTTGAGTTCCTTGTAGATCCTAGATGTTAGGCCTTTGTCAGATATGCAGTTGGCAAATATTTTTTCCCAGTCTGTGGACTATCTCCCTGCTCTCTTGATAAGTTTCTTTTGCTTTGCAGAAGCTTTTCCGTTTGATAAGGTCCCACTTGTCTATCTTATCTCTTATGGTACAGACACGTGGGGTTTTGATCAGGAATTGGTTGCCAGTTCCAATTTCCATAAGGGTATCTCCTGCAGTTTCTAATATTTTTATAGTTTGAGGTTTTACATTTAGGTCCTTGATATGTTTAGAGTTAATTTTTGTGTATGGTGATAGTTAGGGGTCATGTTTTAATCTTCTGTATGTGATCAGTGGTTGTTGTTGAAGGCTTTGTTAAAGATGAGTTGGTTAAGAAATTGAGGTTTCGCTTCCAGAATCTCTAGCCTGTTCCATTGGTCCATATGCCTGTTCTTGTACCAATACAAGGCTATTTTGATTATTGTAGATTAATTGTAAAGTTTGAAGTCTGGAAGTGTGATACCTCCTGCTTTTTTTCTTTTACTAAGATTATTTTGGCTTTCGTGGTCATTTATGTTTCCATATGAATTTCTGTATTGCCATTTCCAGGTCTGAGTAGAATGATGTTGGTAATTTAATGAGTATTGCGTTGATTCTGTAGATTGCCTATGGTAGGATAGACATCTTAACAATGTTGGTTCTTTCTATCCATGAACATGGAATATTTTTTCATTTGTTTGTGTCTTCTTGGATTTCTTTGAGTAGTGTTTTGTAGTTTTCATTGTAGTGGTCTTTCTCTTCTCTGGTTAGGGAGATGCTGAGGTATTTCTTTTTTATGTGTGGCTATTGTGAATGAGATTGTGCTTTTCATTTGGCTTTCTGTATGCTTGCTGTTGTTGTGTAGGAATGCAACTTTCTTTAGCACATTTATTTTGTACCCCAAGACTTTTCCAAAGTGATTTATCAGTGAAAGCATATTTTTTACAGATTCTCCTGGATTTTCGAGGTATAGGAAAATGTTGTCAGCAAAGAGGAAAAACTTAACTTCCTCTTTTCCTATTTGGATACCACTGATTTCCTTCTTTTGTCTAACTGTTGTAGCTAGGACTTGCCACACAATGTTGAAAAAGAGGGGTGAGAGTGGGCAGTCTTGTCTTGTTCTGGTTTTCAGTGGAAATGTTTCCAGTTTCGTAGATTTAGCAATATGCTGGTTATGGGTTTATCATAGATGGCACTTACTATTTTGAAGTATATTCCTTCTATGCCTAGGTATTTAAGGGTTTTTATCAAGATGGGATACTCGATTTTATCAAAAGCTTTTACTGCATCTAATGATATAATCATGTGGTTCTTGTTTTTACATTTGTTTTGTATTTAATTACATTTATGGTCTGACAGATGTTGAACCAGCCCAACATCCTTAGGATGTTTTTTTGTTTGTTTTGGTTTGGTTTTTGAGTTGGAGCCTCACTCTGTCGCCCAGACTGGGGTGGCAGTGGCCGCTCCTGGCCCCTGCAGCCTCAACCTGCTGGGGTTCGGTGATCCATCCGCCTCAGCCTTCCAAGTAGCTGGTACTGCAGGCACGTGCTACCATGCCCAGCTAATTTTTTGATTTACTGTAGAGATGAAGTCTCGCCAAGTTGCCCAGGCAGGTCTTGAACCCGCAGGCTCAGGCAATCTACTCACCTCAGCCTCCCAAAGCATGGGATTACAGGCTGAGCCACCGAGCCTGGCTATACATTCTTAGGATGAAACCTACTTGGTCATGGTGGATGATTTTTAAGATGTGTTGTTGGATTCAATTTTCTTGAATCTTGTTGAGAATTTTTGCATCTATGTTCATAAGGGATATTGGCCTGTAGTTCTCTTTTTTGTTGGATCTTTACCCGGTTTGGGAATCAATGTGATGTTAGCTTTGTAAAATGATTTGAGGAGAATTCCATCTTTCTCAATTGCCTGGAATATTATCAATAGGATTGGTATGAGCTTGTCCTTGTACCTTTTGTAGAATTCTGCTGAAAAATCATCCAGTCCAGGGCATTTTTTATAGATAGTTTTCTTAAGATGGAGTCAATTTCCTGTGTTGTTATTGGTCTATTTAGTGTTTCAGTGTCTTCTTGGTTCATCCTTGGGAGACTGTGTGATGTCAGAAAGTCCTCCATCTGAATTAGGTTATCAATTTATTTCCATACAGGTGTGTACAGTAATCTCTGATAATCTTTTGTATTTCTTCAAGTCAGTTGTGATTTGAACCTTTGTATTTCTGATTGTGTTTACTTGTGCTTTTTCACTCTTTTTCTTGGTCATTCTAGCTATGCGTCCCTCAATCCTGTTTATTCTTTCAAATAACCAGTTTTTTGTTTTGCTGTTTTTTTCTATGATATTTTTGTCTTCTATGTCCCATATTTGGGCTTTTACTTTGGTGATATGGATTCTTCTGCTAAAATTAGGATTTTGGTGGTCTTGCCTTTACAGCTGCCTTAGGCGATTTGTTAGGTTGTTAACTTGTGAACTTTCCATTTTCTTGATATGTGTTCATAGAAATATAAATTCCCTTCTTAGGAGTGTTTTCATGGCATCCCAGAGGTTTTGGTATGATGTTTCTTCATTTTCATTTGTTTCCAGGTATCTTTTAATTTCTGTTTTGATTTCGGTGTATACCTAGTAGTCATTCAGCTGCATGCTGTTTAGTGTCCATGTCCTTGTGGATTTTGGGGGAATTTTGTTGGCATTGATATCTATATTTATTCCACTGTCATCTGAGAAGATGCATGGCAGTATTTCAGTATTATGGAATTTGTTTATGTTTGATTTATGGCTGAGGATGTGATCAATCTTGGAGAACATTCTATGTGGAGGTGAGTAGAATGTATATTCTGTAGTTGTTGGGTGGAATATTTTTTAGGTATCTATTAAGCCTATTTGGTTGAGCACCAAGTTGAGGTTCCAGATCCCTTTGTTGATTTTTTTACCTTGATGATCTATCCAGAGTTGTTAGTGGGGGTATTTAAGTCCCCAGCTGTATTTATGTTAGAAACAATATCCTTTTTAAGTTTACTTAGTAGTTGCTTTATAAATGCTAGTGTTCCTGTGTTGGGTGCATATATGTTTAGCATAGATATTTCTTATTGATGGACTGAAGCTTTTATCTTTATGTAGTGCCCTTTTGTGTCTTTTTCAATTTTTGATAGCCTAAAGGTTGTTTTGTCTGATATTAAGATCACGACTCTTGCATTCTTTTGTGATTCATTTGCCTGGAAACTTGTTTAAATTATACTTTTGAATGGTAAGAAACAATGTTCTTGCTAACTTATAAAATTACAATTCACTGTTTATAATTCTTAAAAATAGTAAAATTTAAAAGTTGAAAATAACTTAGAGATTTTATCAAATGTATTTACTGTCTTACTAATAATATTTCATAAAATCCACCTTTTAAAATTTTCTTTGCAGCATTTTAAATAGGAAGGTGGAGATGAGGATTGTCTTGATACAACATGAAGTGAGGAAAGATGTCACTAATAACTAATATATTTGATTAACAAATGAATAAACAAAGGGACAATGTGGAGGCCCTAAAATGATATCTGAAAGACATTGAAGAGTCACTGAAAATAAATACCTGCTCTATATAAACTACATAGTCTGTGGTATTCTGTTATTGCAGCACAAAAAAGACTATGGCAGGATACTTGAGTGGAGAATCAAACAACAGAAATTAAGGGAGACTCAATCATGAGGAAGGACCCCCCAAAAACCAGAATTATCTTTTGGAGGGTGAGCTTCTTATAGTACAGGCTTCCCCCACTAGGTAAGTATTTTGTGAACTCTTCGGCATCAGTGTACCGGTTGAGAGAGACTGCATTCACCTTCAGTGAATTTTTTTTTAGATTCTTTCAATACATGTGCCCATTTCATGATGGATGTTTTCCAAGTGCACCTGCCCACACCATGCTGAGTGTTCAGCAGTGTTTGGTCAAAAAGAGTATGAACCCCACCCCATGCTCTACTCTTCCTATTTATCAAATCTTGCCCGAAATAACTTTTTTTGCGTTTGCCCCAAATGAAAAAAATCCTCAGAGGAAAATATTTTGCCATTGTAGAAGAGGTGAAACAAAAATCAGCAGCAGCACTAAAAGTATCAAAATTGATGAGTTCAAAAACTGTTTGAACTGTAGGAAAAGTGTCTCAATAAGGTGTGTCGCATCAAACATAGTACTTTGAAAGTGACTGAATTTTAAATATGTAAGAATAAATATACAATTTTTTCTAAATTTTGGGTGTTTGAGTTCCACCTTGTACATTTTGAATAATGAATACATAATCCACTTACAGTAACACTATATGTATGGCTTTCTATAGTTTTCTAATTCCAAGTATGAAAATCAGATTTCAGGGGATTAAGGAAATACTGTTTGGTAGGAAAGTTGTATGCTATATGGTGCATATAAATCTGTGGAAATGGAAATGCAGAAACAAAGGAAAAAACAATAAAATGAACCAATTACAATGAAGATTATCAAATGGGATTTTTAAAGCTACATACTGTTTAAAGAAACACATCTAAAGCGTATGGACACAGAAAAGTTGAAAATGTATAGGTAAAAAAAATTATTCACAAATTCAAACCAAAAGATGGATTGTATAGTTAAACTTATGCAAGACAAATTAGACTGTAAGGAAAAATGATTACTGAAAATAAAGGAAAATATTTTGTAATTAAGAAAATTTAAATTTATCAGCATTTCTTTCTATTTTTGTAAAAACTGCCATTAAAATTTGATGTACAATTGCATTGAATCCAAGATTATATTGAGTAGCATGCGCGTTTTAACAATATTAATTCTTCCAATCCATGGATTTGCAATAACAGGTAATTCATTTGTGTTTTCTTCAATATCTTATAATCTTAATGTACAGATATTTCACTATCTTAATTAAATCTATTTCTAAGTATTTCATTTGTTTTGATGTTATTCTAAATAAGAATATTTTATTTAGTTCATTTTTTGATAGTTTATTGTCAGTGTACAGAAACACAATTAATTTCTATATGTTGATGTTATATCCTGCAGCCTTGCTCAATTTATTACTTCTGACAGTTTTGTAGAGTTTTCTTTAGGATTTTTCATTGCATAAAATAATATCATTTGTGACTATAACTTTTTTTCTTTCTTTGTTTCCACTTTCGAGACCTTTTGTATCTTTGTTTTACCTAATTGCTCTGACTAGAACTTCCAGTATAACATTGAATGGAAGCAGCAAAGTGAGTATGTTTGTCTTTTTCTTAATCTTAGAAGAGAAAAATTCAGTTTTGCATCATTAAATATGATGTTAATTGTATGGTTTTTTGTTTTTTATTTTTGTTTGTTTTTTTTTTAGTTGGAATCTCACTCGATGGCCCAGACTGGAGTGCAGTGGCCGCTCCCGGCCACCGCAGCCTCGCCTGCTGGGTTCTGGCCATCCTTCCGCCTCAGCCTTCTGAGTAGCCGGAATTACACGCATGCGCTACCACACCTGGCTGATTTTTTGATTTATTGTAGAGATGAGGTCTTGCTGCCCAGGCAGGTCTTGAACCCGCGGGCTCAGGCAATCCACTCACCAGCCTCCCAAAGGCGCGGGATTACAGGCTGAGCCACTGAGCCCGGCTAATTGTATGTTTTTTTAATGCATACAGCTTACTATGTTGAGAGAGTTGGTTTCTATTCTAAGATTGTGGAGTATTTGATTATGAGTATTATTGTTTTTTCTTTGTTTGCTTACCTTCATTCCATACTGATTGAGTCTTACTAGTTGAACCAATCTCACATTATGGAGATAAATTCCTATTGGTCATGATGTTTAATTATTTTAATGGGTTGCTGGACTTAGTTTGCTAGTATTTTTCCCAGGACTTTTGTGTCTACCTGTGGTACCAAAGAAATGTGTACGCATTTTAAGAGGTATTTTCTCTGTATTATTTTTAGTTCACCATAATCAGAAGTGTTTGGATGCTGATGGTAATCACTCTGAGCACCTCTTGCAATTTCAGAAGCCAAACATAACTTGTATTCATCTTTTGTTATTGGTATATATTGAGTATTACAATTTTAATACAGTATTTTTTCTTTCTTAAAATGCATATACATTTTGGGGGCACCCTCTGTATATTTATTGAGAATTTTGTTCTGTGATTTTTATTTGCTTTATCTTTTAAAAATGTTTGATAAAATTCTCAGTGAACACATTTGACCCTAGGCATTGTTTTGTTGAGAGGCTTTTATTTACTGATTCAGTCTCTATGCTTGTTGTAGTTCTTTTCAAATTTTCCTTTTCTTCTTGAGTCAGTTTTGATACTTTGTGTATTTTTAGAAATCTATTTCTTGTAGATTAATTTTTGACATATAATTTTTCATACTGTTTTCCTGAATATTTTTCTCTGTAAGATAAGTAACAATGTCTTCACTTTTATTTCTGATTTCAGGAAATTGAGTCTTCTCTTTGTTCTTAGTTTAGCTAAAAGTTTGTTGATTTTATTTTTAAAGAATAAGGCTTCCACTTTTGTTGATTCTGTTGTGTACTTAACTATATTTTGTCATCTTTACTCTAATAATTATTATTTCATTCTTTCCATTAGTTTTAGGTCTAGTTTGTTCTTCCATTTCCTTAAGGTTTAAAGTTAAGTTACTGCATGTGTTTTTAGCTATAAACTTTTCTCTGAGCACTACTTTTGCTAAATCTCACAGATTTTGGTATGTTGTGTTTCCCTTCTCATTCATTTAAAGTATTTTCTATTTTTCCTTGTGATTTCTTTGTTGACCCATATGTTGGTTAATAAAGCATTTTTTAAAATTTTCACATAATTATGAATTTTTAAGATAATTCATTATAGTGGGAGAAAATACTTTGTATAAGTTCAGACATTTTAAATTTATTGAGACTTGTTTAGTGGCCTAACACATGATCTATCCTGTAGAATGTACTATGCACACTTGATAGAAATGTGTATTCAGCTTTTGTTGAGTGAAGTTTTCTGGATATATGTGTAGAACTTGTTGGTGTATAGAGTTGCTTGTGTCCTTTTTTTCCTTATTTATTGACAGCAGGGTATTGAAGTCTACAGCTATTATTGTACAATAGTTTATTTTTTCATTTGGTTCTGTTTATTTTTGCTGCATATACTGTGAAATTCTACTGTGAAGTGTTATTTGTGTAACTTTTTGATGAATTAATCCTTTTTTCAACATATAACATCATGTTTAGTCTCTTGTAACAATTTTTGACTTAAAGTTTATTCTGCCGATAATAATATAACCAACTAGCCTTTTTTGGTTACTGTTGGCATGAAATATCTTTTTCTATTGTTTGCTTTCAACAGGACGTATATTTGGAACTAAATTGAGGCTCTTATTAATGGCATGTAGTTGGAACAAATTTTTAAAAGAATTCTGCCAGTCTCTGGCTTTTAATTGAACATTTTGATCTATTTGCATTTAAAACAATTACAGAAAAGGAAGAACTTATGTCTGTCATTATGGTATAGTTGGTCCTCTGTATCTATGGTTTCCATATCTGTTGATTCAATCAATCAAATTTGAATAAAAAATATTCAAAAAGAAATAAGCATAGGTACAAAACATGTAGACATTTTTTTCACGTCATTATCACTCAACAATATAGTACAATGACTGCTTGTATAGAATCTACATTGTATTCAGAATCATTAATAATCTAGAAGTGATTTAGAGCATACGGTTGACTGTGCATTGGTTTTATGTAAATATTACACTATTTTATATCAGAGACATGCATATCTGCAGATTTTGATATCTGCAGGAGGTCCTAAAACCAATCCCTTATGGACACCAAGAGGTGATTGTGTATTTTTGTGTTTTTTTGTTCAATTTCTCTATTACTGCCTTGTTTTGTGTTCATTAAATTTTATACTGTCCTTTTTGGGTTACTTCCTTTTCTGCATATTTTTAATTATTTCCTTGGTGGTAATCATGGGGATTATATTTATTATAACTATAGCATTGTAGTTTAAATTAATGCCAGCTTGGTTCAATAATATACAAAGTCTCTGTTCCTATACAATCCTGTCATTCTTCATTTGTGTCATTTCTTTTCAAAAATTACTTATTTACAGATGGTATATCTATTAGCATAGCATCATACTTGTTATTTTATGTATTTTTTGAAATAATAGAGAAAAAAACATTACAAATAAAATATACAATAAAAAGGACTTTTCTATTTGCCTATGTAGTTACCTCTACCAGTATTCTTTATTTCTTCATATGTCTTAGAGTTTGGTGGGCTCCTTGAATCTGTAAGTTTATATGTTTCAATCAAATTTGAGATTTTTTTTGCCTATTATTTCTTGAAATAGTCTTTTTTATACTTTCTATTGCCTCTTTTTCTGGTACTGCCATCATGCATATGTTGGTACTCTCGAGGAATCCTAAATATATCTTAGAATCTTTTCTTCTTTTATTCCATTTTATTTCTGCTCCTGACTGGATCATTTCTTGTAATTGATGTTCAATTTTGTTTATTTTTTCTTCTCCCTGTTCAAACCTGCTTAAGAAATACTTGAGTGAAATTATTCTATATCTGTGAATAAACATTTTAGTGACAGAATTTCTATTTGGTTCTTTTTGATAATTTCTTTCTTTTTATTGATACTACAGAGTTGCTTAAATATTATTTTTCAAGTTTTTAAAACATGGTCTTTCCATGTTTTCTTTTAGGTCTTTCAATTAATTTAAGATAGTTAAGTTAAAACTTTTGTCTATTGAATCTAATGTTTTTGCTTCCTCAAAGACTGTTTCTATTCATTTATTATTTTCCTGTGAATGTACCATTGTGTCTTCTTTTTATGTATGACTTTTAATTTTTGTTCAAAACTGGGCTTTATGAATATTATAATGACATAACTCTAAACATAATATTCTTCCATAACTTCAGGGGTTTTTGTTGCTTAATATTTGTAATAGATTGTACTTTTTGTCATGGGTAGTCTCTATAGTCGCATGTTTTTAGTTTTTGGTCAGCTAGTGGTTTGACAGAGATTTTTCTAAATACCTGGAATCAAAAAATACGTTATCTCAGTCTTTGCAGATTGAATGGGAGGAGTCCTGCAACAAACTCTTTTTCAGGAGTTCACTTCCTGCTTGTTCTAAGTCTAAAAATCAATCTGAGTTGAGAGCTTATAGTCTTAAGGTTTTGTTTCTGTTTCTGTTTTAGCATGGAGGTCCTGCCCTGGGCATTGACATACTTTTCAAGATTCCCTATTGTTTGTGGGGGTATTTTCAAAGTCTTTAATTTTCAAAGTAACCCTCACCCCAGATTTTCCTTCTAGACTTTCAGCGTGTCTATTATTTTCCTGAACTGTATTTGTTAGCTTTTTTTTGTTGTTGTTTTGTCCCAGGAAAAAGCAACATGTTCATTTGTCTTTTACTATTTCTGAGTAATACTTCCTGGTTGGCTACTTTTCTGATCTGAGGGAGTTTGGAGTTCTATAAAGCAAAGGCAAGCACTGTGCATCAGTCTTCCAGAAAATCTCCAGACAGGTCAAGAAAACAGAAATAATTTATCTGTAATAAAATCTACTCTGTTTCTTCCAGAACCAGGTAACCACATTAGAAACATAAGCAGCCATATGCAAAACTGCTACCATGCCATGAAAGGGGATAAAGCAAACTTATACTAAATAGGACAATGTTCTCCTATCATGTTTATGTTGTCTCCTTCTTCAACATTTCTTTTGTTGCTTTAAACCTAGACTGTTTTTCAGATTTCTCACAAAGTTGATTTTCAGAACATTTGCTTATTTTATCAGTGTTTCCATGGAAAGATGGGCTTCCCTCCCTTGTCTGACATTTTCACTATTGTCATTACCTGAAGTCTGTACAGTATATTTTATTTTACAACACATTATCTCATTTATTCATTTAGCATATCTTTATTAAGTGCCTGTTGTATGCTATGTACTGTAAAAAGACACAGGATAAAAATTTTAATAAAACAAATCCCATGTTTTCCTGGAGCATAAGATCTCTCAAGAATGCTGCCCTGATAACACTTGAGAAGAGTGCCTAAGGAAATTTATGAAGTCTTTGAGACATCCACGGCAGAAACATGAAATAGTGGGGACATAAATTAGTCTGGATATAAACGAGAGGTTGAATGAGGCCTATCAAAGTAGAATCAATTGACATGAATGTGTGATTTAACAGGATCACATCAGAAATGAAAGCAGATTTAAAAAAAAAGGAAAAGACAGGAGACTAACCCCTGGGTCTCTTAGAAGTTAGAAGAATGGTAATAGGGCCAGAAATATGCAAAAGTCACTGAGCAGGGCTTATTAGAGAGACAAGAGGAGAATCAAGACAAAATTCAGTTCTGGAAGTCAAGGGTTTTAAAACTAGTAAGAGGTCAACAGTGTTAAATAGAGTTCATTTATTAAGCAGTATAAGAACTGAATACAGAGCATTAGATTTGGCAGCGTTCACTTACTGATTTTAAAAAGAGCAATCTCGCCGGGCTCGGTGGCTCAGCCTGTAATCCCGCGCCTTTGGGAGGCTGAGGTAAGTGGATTGCCTGAGCCCGCGGGTTCGAGACCCGCCTGGGCAGGCAAGACCTCATCTTTACCATAAATCAAAAAATCAGCCGGGCGTGGTAGCACACGCCTGTAATTCCGGCTACTCGGAAGGCTGAGGCGGAAAGATCGCCGGAGCCCAGCAGGTCGAGGCTGCGGTGGCGGGGAGCGGCCACTGCACTCCAGTTTGGGCGACAGAGTGAGACTCCAACTCAAGAAAAAAAAAAAAAAAAAAAAAAAGAGCAATCTCAGTAGACTGAAAAAACATAAACCTGGATTAATCAGGTTCAAAAGATAATAATATAAAAAGTGAGGATAGCAAGTTTAAGCAAACTTTCAAGTTGTTTGCTAAGAAAATAATCCAGAGAAATGGAATAGTAGCTGGTAGAGCTAAGGGTAAAGAGAGGCATAACTTTTAACATTAAGAACTATTATAAGGCTGGGCATTGTGGCTCACACCTTTAATCCCAGCACTTTGGGAGGCTGAGGCGGGAGGATTGCCTAAGCCCACGGGTTTGAGTCCAGCCTGGGCAAATTGGCAAGATCTCATCTCTACAATAAATCAAAAAAATTGCCGGGCCTGGTGGCGCATGGTGCACACCTGCAGTTCCATCTACTTGGGAGGCTGAGGCAGAAAGATCACCTGAGCACAGCAGGTCAAAGCTGTGGTGGGGGTGAGTGTGCCACTGCACTCCAGCCTGAGCAACAAAGTGAGACTCCAACTAAAAAAAAAAAAAAGAAAGAAAGAAAGAAAAAAAGAACTATTATAGAGAAGATAGAGAACTCCTGCAGAGTTCTGCATACTAGAGTAGGTATAAAATCCAGCGAATTAGTGGAGCTGTAAGAGCACAGAAAGCTTTTATGATATAAAAACTTTGGGGAGAGGGGAAGCAAGACACATGGTTGCAAAGAAAAATAGACTGGCCAATGTAAAAAAACAAAAAACAAAAAACTTTGATTCAGATTTTGCTGTATATTTGTAATAAAATAAGAAAGAACAATATCAACTGAGAGTGAGAAAGAAATGGAATGATAGATGTCACTGGTAATAATCAGGTTTCAAATGTTGCTAAAATAAAATAATTTCTCTTCAAAAGGTTACCATTCACAACTTACCTATTTCTTTATTTTATTTTCTCTCAATCTACCTATCTATATATACATCCGTAATGTTCCCATATTCTATAACTTCCAAAGTAGATATTAGGTCCTCTCTGTTACAATAAATACTTGTATTTCTGAAGATAAGAAAATTACATTACATAACAGAAAAGAGAATCTACACCATGTCTTAAATTTCACTTTACAAACCACACCTTTATAAAATATTTAAATAGGTTGAATTTTTTATTTCTTCACAAAAATATTCTAGTGATACAAGGAGTTCTAAATCACAGACCATAGAAGTATTTCTGAAGAATAAGCATTCAGGCATTTTAGATAACAAAAGCTATAGCTTTGTGTTTTATAATAAAACCAGCTGCTTCACTAATTAGCTAGAAAATCCACCTGCTTTACGCTATAAATCATAATTGCAAATCTATATGATTGAAACTTGAGCTCAATTGAGGGGAAAATTGATCACTAGATTTAATAGGAAGTAGAATTTTATAAAAATATGAAAATTTTCCTCAGATCAGTAATAAATGTTTATATCAATTATCTGGACACCTAGGTTTGCTTTATATCAGGCAGCAGCAGACATCAGTAAATGTCACTAAAAACTGTGTTCTTGAAGATATTTTTCAATTCATAAACAGCAATATTTTATTTCAAAACTTCATATTTCTCCTGATAACCTTTTTCTAATTGATTGTCAAGCTATATGACATATGTTAACTTAAATTAACATTATAAGACATGACAATTTTCCCTTGCTAGGAAAAAAAAAAATACCTATTTTACTAAGTGTTTACTAAAATCCCGAAATTAAATCTCTGGTTATCAGTAATTACATAAGCACAAATGATACATATTTTATGTTTTGAAAGCAGGGTATTAGAAATGCCAAAAGCACTGCAAATCTTTATCAATTTCATTATAGGCTCAGATTATTATTTTCCTTCCCAGAGTCAATAACTTGGGTTGTTCTAAGCTTTTCTTAGAATTTTTTTTCTTCTTGTATAGCATTACATTTCTAAAACAGTTTATATATAATAGAAATTGGCTCATTACATAATAAAATGCATATAAAATTTACACATCCATTTAAATTATAACCAATGTTTTGTAATTAAGTTGATTATGTTTAGAGCAATTAGTAAATATTACAGAGTAGAATTCATATCTGTATGAACAAACATGAAGAAAGCGGGAAAATCACAAGTTAACAGCCTAACAAATCACCTAAGAAAGCTGGAAAAGCCAGACCAGCAAAACCCTAACTTCAGCAGAAGAATCCAGATCACCAAAATAAAAACCCATTTTGTGACATAGAAGACAAAAATATCATAGAAAAACTCAATGAAACAAAAAGATGATTCTTTGAAGGGATAAACAAGATTCATGGACCCCCTAGCCAGAATGACCAAGAAAAAGAGAGAAAAAGTCCGTATAAACACAATCAGAAATGTAATAGATCATGTCAAAACTGACCCCAAAGAAATACAAAAGATTATCAGTGATTACTATGTACACTGGTATAGAAACAAACTTGAAAACATAAATGAAATGGAGAACTTTCTGACATCACACAACCTCCTTTGATTAAAACAAGAAGAAATCAAGACTATAAACAGACCAATATCAATCCAGGAAATCAACAATGTCACAAGAAAACTACACAAAAAAAAGCCCTGGACTAGATGGCTTTCCAGCAGAATTCTACAAAACATACAAGGAGGAGCTGATAGCAATCCTACTGAAAGTATTTCAGGCAATTGAAAAAGATGGAACTCTCCCTAAATCATTTTGTGAAGCTAACATCACATTGATATTCAAACTGGGTAAAGATCCAACAAAAAAAGAGAACGACAGGTCAATATCCTTGATGAACACAGATGCTAAAATTCTCAACAAGATTCTAGCAAAGTGGATCCAATAACAAATCTCACAAATCATCCACCATAACCAAGTAGGCTTCATTATAAGTAGGATGCCAGACTGGTTCAACATCCGCAAGATGATAAACGTAATTTAATACATAAACATATGCAAAAACAAAAACCACATGTTTATATCATTAGACATGGAAAAAGTTTTCAATAAAATCCAGAACCTCTTCTTGATAAAAATCCTCAAACATCTAGGCATAGATGGAACATACCTCAAAATAGTAAGAGCCATCTTCTAGAAACCCATAGCCAACATACTGCTAGACAGACAGAAAATTGGAACCATTTTCCCTGAAAGCTGAAGTAAGACAAGGATGCTCACTCTTACCCCTCTCGTTCAGCATAGCGTTGGAAGTCCTACCTAGAGCAATCAGACAAGAGAAGGAAATCAGGGATATCCAAATAGGAAAAGAGGAAGTTAAATGATCCCTCTTTGCAGATGACATGATTCTATACCTCAAAACCCCAAGAGAATCTTTAAAAAACAAAAACAAAAACAAAACCCTTACACTGATAAAGGACTTTGGCAAAGTTTCAGGGTACAAAAAAATGTGCAAAAGACAGTCACATTCCTATACACCAGCAATAAACAAACAGAAGCCCAAGTAAAAAGCAAAATTCTATTCACAATAGCCATAAAAAGAAAGAAAGAAAGAAAGAAAGAAAGAAAGAAAGAAAGAAAGAAAGAAAGAAAGACCTTGATATCTTCCTAACCAGAGAAGTGGAAGATCTTTACAACAAAAACTACAAAACACTGCTCAAAGAAATCAAAGATGATACAAATAAATGGAAAAATATTCCATGCTCATGGATTGGAAGAATCAACACTGTTAAGATGTCCATCCTATCCAAGGCCATCTACAGATTTAATGCAATACCCATTAAATTACCAGCAACATTCTTCTCAGACCTGGAAATGACAATACAGGAATTCATATGTAAACATACATAACCACAAATAGCCAAAACAATCCTCAGTAAAATAAAAACAGAGCAGGAGATATCACACTCCCAGACTTAAAGTTTTATTATAAAGCTACAGTAATCAAAACAGCCTGGTATTGGTACAAGAACAGGCATGGAGACCAATGGAACAGGATAGAGATTTCAGAAGCAAAACCTCAATTTCTCAACCAATTCATCTTCAACAGAGCCTCCACCACCAACCATTGAGGGGAGGAGAACCTATTTAGTAAATGGTGCTGAGAAAACTGGCTGATTACATACAGAACATTAAAACAAGATGCCTACCTATCACCATTCACAAAAACCAACGCTAAATGGATCAAAGACCTATATGTAAAACCTCAAACTATAAGAACCTTACAAAATGCATGAGACACTCATATGGAAATTGGAACTGACAACTAATTCCTGATCAAAACCTCAAGTGCCCATGCCATAAGAGATAAGACAGACAAGTGAGACCTCATCAAAGTGACAAGCTTCTGCGAAGCCAAAGAAACCATCAAGAGAGTGGGGAGACAGTCCACACACTGGGAAACAATATTTTGCCAACTGTATATCTGACAAAGGCCTAACATTCAGGATCTACAAGGAACTAAACATGCCAAAAAGGAAAGAAAAGAAAACAAGCAAAAAAAGTCCCGTTACAAAGTGGGCAAAAGATATGAATAGACACTTCTCAAAAGAAGACATACGAGCACCCAACAGATACATGAAAAAATTCTCAGCCTCACTAGTCATCAAATGCAAATCGAAACTACACTGAGATACCACCTAACTCCAGTTAGGGTGACCATCATCAATAACTCAAAAAACAACAGATACTGGAGAGGATATAGGGAAAAGGGGACATTTCTACACTGTTGGTGGGAGTGTAAATGAGGACAACCTCTGTGGAAAACAGTTTGGTGATTTCTAAAAAATGTAAAAATTGACCTTTCTTTCATATGACCCCTCCTTAAAAAGACACCTGCACAAACATGTTTAGTGCAGCATTATTCACAATAGCAAAAACATGGAACCAACCGAGTTACCTATCGAAAGAGGACTGGATAAAAATAATGTGGTACATATATATGATAGAATATTCCACGGCCATGAAGAAGGGCAAAATTATGAACTTCACAGCAACTTGGATGGACTTAGAGTCTATAATACTGGTGATCTATCACAGAAACAAAGAACTGAGTATCACACGTTCTCACTCATAAGCAGACCTTGAACAATTATCGTAATACCATAAGAAAGGGATTGGCAGTAGTGGGAAACTGCCAAGATGGAGCTCACCTCATCAACAAGGGTACCTGCATAATGAACATTTGTATTGTACCCCACATCTTTAATATTAAAAATTTTTAAAAGAAATTGTTAAGTATTATTTGATATGTCAACTTATAATACATTAATAAGTAAAATTATTGAATTAAATTCCAGCTAATAGACAATAACTAACTATAATCACTGCTTTATGGACTTGGAAAGGGGCCTAGAATATATTATGTACCACTTGTGGGAAAGTTGCAAAATAAACAAAAAGCCCCAAATACTTTTTTAAAATGTTAAACATTTCTATTTAGATATCTTATAATCATAAAATGAGATCATAAAATGTCAAATATAAACTTTTTATATTTTTTATAATTGCAAAACTTATACAATTGTTTGAGGGTGTTGGAATAATATGTGTCTTACTCTAAACCCCAAAGAAACTGTGTTATTTTTTCTTTCCATTGTCTTCCAAACTTAAGATAACGCCTAGCCCTCTTTAGTGCTCAGAAATATTGGTTCAATAAATGCAGCTTTAAATAATTTTTTGCTTTGTAGATGTAAATATTTTCCTTAGTTAGAAAATAGTTCACAAAATGAGTAATTCGTTATGGTGGAAAATAGTGTCTATTTCTAATTTTTAATGACTAAATAGATAAATGAGTGAGCGTATATTTATTTATCCAACAAATATTCATTGGTTGAATGGTTACTGTATGCATGCCAGCGTTTTCAGCACCAGAGATACTGCAGAGGCAACTATTTATTAATACACTACCCTTCTAAAATATAAATTCTTGTAATGGGAAATAAGACAATTATAAAATAATTAAAATATATTTTGTGCCAGGATGTGATACTGGGAGAAAAATGAAACAAACGAGAACAATGATAAGGATTTTGTCTGGAGTTGAGATGTTTAAGGTAGGGAATAATTTACCAAAAACCTCGCCTTTCAGCAAACACTTAAAGGAAGGGGATGAACCACATGTCTCTCTAGGGAAAAAGATCTCCTGGAATTTACAAGAGGAATCAACAATTGCAGCAGTCCTGATGTTGATTATTCAAGGTAAATGATGGCGTAACAAGAAATAAGAAAAATAAAAGCATCAAGAAATGAAATAAAGTATTAGAGTTCATGGTATAGAATTTGGAGGTAATTTTGGAATTTACTTTGAAATGGGAAGTCATGCCGGGCTCGGTGGCTCAGCCTGTAATCCCGTGCCTTTGGGAGGCTGAGGCGAGTGGATTGCCTGAGCCCGTGGGTAGTGCACGCCTGTAGTTCCAGCTACTTGGAAGGCTGAGGCGGAAGAATCGCTGGAGCCCAGCAGGTCGAGGCTGCAGTGGCTGAGAGCAGCCACTGCAATCCAGTCTGGGTGACAGAGTGAGACTCCAACTCAAAACAAACAAACAAAAAAACAACAAAAAAAGAAGCATTGCATTCACAGATGAGAGCCACTTTCCAAGTCGAGCAAGAAGCTACAAGGAACACACAGAAAAGTTGATATAGGGGATATAGATGATTTTCCCAATTACAGATTACAATTTCCAGGAGATAGTGTAGTAGGGTTTTAGGATTTGGAAATGAGTAAGAATTGTGGTCAGGAAAGTAGATGCACTGCCCTTCGGGAATAGAGTACAGAGAATGAGGGATGATCTGAGAGAACTGGTTTTCTTGTGGTGACAGATCTAACAAGAATACATGCATAATAAAATATTTCCTGATGTTAGATGATGGTAGTAAAATCCCATACCCCACCACACACACTATTTTGGAGAGTGAGTCTTGGGGGGATGAGAAAGAATGGAGAACTTTGCAAATGTGAGGGGCTGTTAATGGTTTGAAAATAATCCGGCAGTTATTCAATACTCCTTTACTACTTAAAGATGTGTGTGTGTGTGTGTGTGTGTGTGTGTGTGTGTGTGATATTGCTTCTTGTGTATAAGTATTCTCAAAACTCCACCCTCACGAATAACAAACCAGTGTCATATCTGGAAAGCTTTCACATATACCCAGGAAATGAGTGTCTAGGTACAAGATAAACATTTGCCTTTTTCCTCCTGTAATATTTGTTTTTATAGCTGATAGAAGCTGTGGTAAATATCACAGTACCATTTACATGTGATAATATGATAAATAAAACTCAATAATGACTCTGTCTTCTCATATCAAAGAGGCAGAGGTCCCAGTACTTGTACAGCTGCTATAAGAAAGAACACCCAGCCGGGCTCGGTGGCTCAGCCTGTAATCCCGCACCTTTGGGACGCTGAGGTGAGTGGACTGCCTGAGCCCACAGGTTCGAGACCAGTCCTGGCAAATTGGTGAGAACTCCTCTTTGCAATTAAAAAAAAAAAAATATATATATATATATGTGTGTATATATATATATATATATATAAGTAGCAGCTGCATTCTGCTTATCTATACTAGTCTCCTTATCAATTGTTTGGCAACACCTCTCCTGAACATATTTTTTCATTCTTTACAACATGGCCAAGCTGAGAATTTTTATAAATTTTACCCTCTGGTTATCTTTTGATTATAAACTCCAACTTTAAATTGTGTTTCTCTTCTTTAATTTTTCTATAGTCAAGAGAAGCTATGCTGTGCCCTTAACACCTTGCTTAGAAATTTCCTTCACCAACTGTCCTATTCCCTTGCTTCCAAGTCTTACCTTCCACAAAAAGCTAGGACATGAACATATTATCTTAAAACTTTACTTTGGACTCATTCTGAAATTCCTTTTTGTGGTGAGGACAAGAACCCATGGAGCAACTACATTCCATGCCACCTGGTATCAACATCAACATTCGGACCATAGCATGCAATATCAGTATGAGTAGATTGTTCACATTTATGATCAAACTCTTTCCCAACAGCTGCACCTATACCTGGTTACTGTATCACCAATGGAAACTTAATCAATAAGTCTTCTACTTGCATGTTTTGGCACCATATAGAGTTGTGTAGCCATTTATTAGGCATTTTCATTTCCTGTTATATAACAAGAAACCCTCATAACTCAGTGAACAACCAAGGGAGCACATTATAGTTTCAGTATCTTAATATATGGCATTTTTAATTGATTCAAATTATCCAGGTATCATCTCATCAGTGCAAAACAATTTTGAGCAATTACTTATATTCTTTGACCTGAGTAGAGCAATTTTACTACTACTATTGCTTAAATTTGTCTTACATTTCTACATAACATGACTGTGTGGTGCGTTGTTATTTAGTTTGAAATCAGTCAAAATTCATTAAGTGCTTTCAAGCCACACATGATCATATGCTTTTTATGCTATTGATAGTTTGAATATCACATTATTTCTCGAATATTTTGTTTTATAGATTTCAGTACAATATTCCAGAATACTGAAATTACATATCTATATGACATCTAGAATATTGGTCTTCTCTTGCTGTCTTGTGATACAAATTTTTCTTAATGATTCTGTGATCTGAAATAAGATAAATAACCCAGGTTCAGATAAGTTCCTCTCAGCAATTCCTTTTAGTTGTTCCTACAAGTTTAATTAATTCATTTATTAATTAGTGTCAACTCGTCATAAAAGACTTTCCTAACCACCCTACCCAAAATTACATCCTCAAAACTATGAAATTCATTACGCCCCTTGCCTGCTAATTCTCTACCCATCCTATTTGATTATTACTCATCTCTTTAACTATCAAGTAATCTCCAAGAAAACAAATACTTTTGTCTGTTTGGCTTTTTTCTATATCCATGCATTCTGGGGAGCACCTTAGGAAATAGTGCTTCGTAATAAATAGTAGTTGCGTGAATGATTTAGGCAACTGCCCTATACTACCAAAACTAGATCCAATTGCTGGAGATACACCAGCAAATGAGAAACAATTTCTTGCTGATAAAACTTAGTCACTATTAAAATTAAAAAAGATGAAAAACACAGAAATTAACAAGTATATAATATATAATAAATTTTAAGTTAGTAATTCGGGGAACTAGAAGTAGTGAAGGCTGAATTTTCAAGAGGCCCTATCTCTCTTAAAAGGTAACATTTGAATAAAGGCCTAAAGCATGAAGGTAGGAAACACAAATATTGTTGGGGAAAGTGTTCCAGGCAGAATGACAATCAATTAAAGGATTGTGACAGGAAACTCCTTACAATGTTAAAAGCGCATCACAGTGAGATGTGGGGAAAATTGAGTAAATTAGGTTAAAAAAATAAGAAAGGGCTAGGATTATGTTGGGGATCTTTCTGACTTTACATTCTATAGTCAACTCTGGAAAACAGAGTGACTTAAATGACCCAACTTACATTTTACAAAATTATCTTTGGCTTCTGTGTAGATTAGACTATAATCTCAAGTCTGATTGTAAGTATTGAAATAAAGGAATCTACTTTGTTATTTCAGGCTGGAAATAATTATACTATAGACTGTGAACAAATGTGATGGAAGTGGTAAGAAGATACCATAATTGGAATATATCTTCTGGCTTCACTGTCACTGATGATCTGGAAATTATCTATAAAAAAATAAATCAAATTTCACCCATAGGTTTTGGGCAAGATAAAAATAGATAAATACTTGTGTCGTTTATTAAGAATGAAATAAACTATAAGAAATAAGTTTACGTGAAGGTAAGGGGACACTATGGACTGCATTCCCCCTCTCTTCCCAATTTATGTGTTGAAGTCCTAACTGCCAGTGTGCTGGTATTTGGAGATGAGGCTTTGGGGAGATAATGAGGTTTAGATGAGATAATGAGGGTGGGGCTTTCATAATTTAATTAGTGCTCTTGTAGTAAGAGACAGTGTTAATGAGAGCTTGTAGCCTTTCTATTTGCTGCATGAGGTAACACAAGAAGGAGGCCCTCTGAAATCCAAAAAGAGAGCCCTCCTCAGAGCATAATCATGCTGGCACCTTGTTTGTGGATTTCCAACATCAAGAACTGTAAGAAAATGAATTTCTATTTTTTAAGTAACCCAGTCTATACAATTTGTTATGATACCCTGTGCAGAATAATACAGGTTTTGGTTCTGAGAAGTGGGGGACTGCTGAAGCAAGTACCCCAAAAAATATAAAAGTGGTTTTGAAACTGGGTAGCAGGTAGAGGTTGAAAGAGTTTTGAGGTACATGCTATAAATATGGGTATTAAAGGTAATCTTAGTGAGAATTCTGAAAGACAAGAGGAGAAATGGAGAAAAACTTCCATCTTCTTAGAGATAGATACATAGTCATGAACTGAAAGTTGGTAGAAATATGGAAATTAAAGGCATTCTGGTAAGGTCTCAATAAAAAATAAGGACATGTTGCTGAAAACTTGGACAAAAGAGATTCTCTCTATTAAGTGTCAAGAACTTGGCTGAACGGCTGTGTTCTAGTGTTTTGTGGAGAGTAGAGTGATAAACTTAGATATTTAGTTGAGATTTCTAAGCAAAGCACTAGTAGCAGCTTGGTTCCTTTATATTGCTCATGTGAAATGTTAAAAAAGAAAGATGAATTAAAGAAGAAATATTAAAGCAAAAAGAAAACAGAACTTGAAAATTTAGAAAATTCTTAGCTTTTTTATATTGTAAAAAAGGAGAGGTTGGACTTCTGGCAAGATGACGACAGGGCAGGTTGGTGTGTGAGATTGTCTGTGAAAGCGAGTGTCCATAAAGACTCTCACTCTCCCCTGGAGGCTGCTGCTCCCACCACTGCCAGCCTGCTGTTCAGCTAGCCATGCAGGCCTGTGGGCTGGCAACACTGGTTTCACACAGTGCTCTGCTGCCACCTCTGCTGCTGCCACCACCACCTCCCCACCCAGGGTGACCCTCAGCTCCCAGGCCCTTGGAGCTCCTCCTACGCACCGCACTGCTGACTCAGCCCCCACTGCCACCCTCCCCCCACCCTGGGTGGCCCTCTGCTCCTGCCTCATGGAGCTCCAGGGTCCCCTACCTACTGCACCACCTTGGCCTGCCCTGCTGAGCCACCCCATGTCATGCTGACCTGCAGCACCTACAGCTTAGGCCCTGTCTCTTCCAGCTTAGGCCCTGATCATGGCAGGACCAGAGATCTGCTGGAGCTCTAAGACCAGGCAGAGACTTTCATTGTCCTGCTCAATTCCACCCAGGGCCACCCACTCTCCAACTTGGGACCTAAGGTAATAGCATCAAAATGGGAGAAATGGAAGCATCTCCCCTATGCTAGATTGGAGACAGGTCAGATCTGAGTGGCAGAATTGACAAGCAGAAAGCCGACTGAGCCCAGGATATGATCCACCCTCCCTCCAGAGCTGGCCTGGGACATCTGACTCTAGCTGTGAGCAACCCTACCAGCCTGTGATGAGAGCTAGAGATCAGAGCTGAAAGGATGGTGGACTTGGAGGGACAATCTCAGAGCTTGCTTGGTTCCCTTGTTTTAATTTTTTTTATTTTTATTCTTTGTCTGTTTGTTTTACTCATCTTTTATTTCTGTTTTCTCTCTCTTCTTGCTGTTATTGATAATATTTTTGTACTTGCTTTGTTTCTGTTAGTTTAATCATTTTTTTCTTTAGACTTTATGTTTGTGTAGGGGAATAGTACATCAATAAGGAGGTTGGTTATCTTGTGTGTCTGTATGATTGTATGTTTCAGTTTTTTTTAACTCTTTTCTGTCTTTGTGTTTCTTTTCATATGTTAGTTGGTACATTTGTGTTTTCCTTCTTATTCTTCTTTCTCTACACCTTCCTCTCCCCCCCTTCCCTGTTCCATTCTTTTCCCTTTTCTTACCTCATGTTACTTTCAGGGAGCAAATCTATACCCCCACTGCATGGACAGATTCCAAGGCAGTGGGAAGTGGGCTCCAGGATATCCATACAACTGTCAGTGGATACTAGGATATGCAGATATATTTTGAATGACAGCTTCCCCATCAGTTAAATTTCAAAACTGCAAAAAGTATAGCCTGCAACCCACAGTCCAGCTTCAGAATTGAACAAAACTGGAGGATCCACATAAGGAAGAATAGGTGATAAAGAAAACAGAAGTAAAAGCAACCCCCCCCAACACCTGGACAACAGAATTAAAGAAGATGAGGAAAAAAAGGAAAAAGTTAGAAGGAAAATCTACACAAATGAAGAAAAACCAAAAGAATATAGGTCTCACACAGACCCCTGATAAGTCAGACACTGAAATAACAGCCTTCAGAATGCAAACATTGAAGAGCCCCCAGAATGACTGGTCACATACTACAAACCCAGACATCAAGACCTTAATAGAGAGAATAAAAAGAATTGAAGAGAGACAAGAGGATTTGATAACAGAAAACAGCAATAAAGAATACTGCGATTGAAATAAATAACAAAATACTAAGTTTGGAAAGCAGAATTAGCCAAGCAGAAGAAAGAATCTCAGAGCTTGAGGACCAAAATATATAACTAACCCAGACTGTCCAAATCATAAAAAAGAAGCTTAAAAAGACAAAACAAAACCTTCAAGAGATGAGCGATTATTTCAAGAGACTGAACCTGAGTAATTGGACTTCCTGAGACAGAAAGAGAGACAGAGACCACCCTGGAGCAAACAATCCATGAAATTATTCAAGAAAGCTTCCCTCATCTCATTGGTGACTTGAAAATTCAAACACAAGAGATTCAGAGAAACCCTGCAAAACAACAAATGAGAAGACCAACTCCCAGACACATAATAATTCACCTAACAAAGTAGGAATAAAAGAAAATCCTAAAGGAAGTAAGATAAAAAGGTCAGACTACCTACCAGGGAAGACCAATTAGAATAGCAGCAGATTTATCTACAGAAACACTTCAGGCTAGGAGAGCTTGGAGCCCTATCTTCAAAGTTCTCAAAGATAAACAATTTCAAACAAGAGTAGCCTACTCAGCTAAGCTAAGCTTCATCAGTGAGGGAGAATTAAAATCTTTCCCAGACATCCAATCCCTAAGAACTTACACTGCCTCCAGACCACCTCTACAAGAAACACTTAAGAAAGTACTAAACACAGAAGAAAAGGAAAAATGAATGACAACGTTCTTCACAAGAGTACAAGAAAAAGATTGAAAATGCACATGAATCAACCCCAAAACCAAAAGACAGATAATAAACAGGAACAAAAACAACTCTATAAGAACCTCATGACAGGGATAAATGCTCACATTTCAATTATTAGCCTGAATGTCAATGGACTAAATGCACCACTGAAAAGACACAGAATGGCACAATGGAGAAAATATTATGAGACAGCATATATTGTCTCCAAGAGACTCATCTCACAAGAAAGGACACTCACAGACTTAAAGTAAGAGGATGAGAAGCAAAATTTCAGGCCAATGGACCACAAAAGCAGAAGTTGCAATCTTAATCTCAGAGAAAATACCCTTTAAGCTATCAAAAATTAAAAAATATACAGAAGGTCACTACATAATGATAAAAGGTTCAATCCATCAACAAGAAATATCCATCCTAAACATATATGCACCCAACATAGGTGCACCAACTTTCCTAAAGCATCTTCTTCTAGGCAAACTTAAAAAAGATATTGACTCTAACACTATCATAGATGGGAACTTTAATACCTCACTCAAAACCCTAGACAGATCATCAAGACACAAAATCAGCAAGGAGATTCGGAATCTCAATCTGATTCTTGACCAAATGGACTTAATTGATACCTACATAACACTCCACCCAATGACCACAGAATATACATTCTATTCATCACCGCATGGAACATACTCTATTATCGATCACATCCTTGGCCATAAATCAAGCAAGAAAAAATTTCATAAAATAAACAGCACAATTCCATTCACAATAGTTACCAAAAAAAGAGAAATACCTTGGCATCTTCCTAACCAGAGATTTGAAAGACCTTTACAATGAAAACTAAAAAATGCTGCTCAAAGAAATCAAAGATGACACAAACAAGTGGAAAAATGTTCCATGCTCATGGATTGGAAGAATCAACATTGTTAAGATGTTCATTCTACCTAAGGCAATCTACAGATTTAATGCAATGCCCATCAAATTGCCAGCAACATTCTTCTCAGACCTAGAAAAAGCAATACAGGAATTCATATGGAGACATAAACGACCATGAATAGCCAAAACAATCCTCAGCAAAAAAAAAAAAGCGGGAGGTATCACACTCCCAGACTTTAAACTTTATTATAAAGCTACAACAATCAAAACAGCCTGGGATTGGTACGGGAACAGGCATACAGACCAATGGAATAGAATTGAGATTCCAGATGCAAAACCTCAATTTCTCAACCAACTCATCTTCAACAAAGCCTTCACCACCCACTTCTGGGGAGAGGAAATCTTATTCAGTAAATGGTGCTGTGAAAACTGGCTGACCACATGCAGAAAATTGAATCAAAACCCCTACCTATCCCCATACACAAAAATTAACTCTAAATGGATCAGAGACCTAAATGTAAAACCTCAAACTATAAGAACCTTACAAAATGCAGGAGACACTCTTATGGAAGTTGGAACTGGCAACAAATTCCTGATCAAAACCCAAAGTGCCCTGGCCATAAGAGATAAGATAGACAAGTGGGACCCCATCAAACTGACAAGCTTCTGCAAAACCAAAGAAACCATCAAGAGAACAGGGAGACAACCCACAGACTGGGAAAAATTATTTGCCAACTCCATGTCTGAAAAAGGCCTAACATCAAGGATCTGCAGGGAACTCAAATGTGCTGAAAAGAAAAAACAAACAGCCCCATTACAAAGTGGGCAAAATATATGAATAGACAGTTCTCAAAAGAAGACATATGAGCAACCAAAAGACACATGAAGAAATGCTCAGTCTCACTAGTCATCAAATAAATAAAATTAAAACTACACTGAGATACCACCTAACTCCAGTCAGGATGGCTAGTCATCAATAACAAAAAAACAACAGATACTGGAGAGGATGTGGCAAAAAGGGAACACTTTTACATTGTCGATGGGAATGGAAACTAGTACAGCCTTGTGGAAATCAGTGTGGCGATTCCTAAAAGTTCTAAAAATCAACCCTCCATATGACCTCACAATCCCCCTACTGGGAATATACATGTAAGAACTCAAATCACTCTATAAAAAAGATACCTACACATGTATATTTATCACAGCATTGTTCACAATAGCAAGAACGTGGAACCAACCATGCTGCCCATCAAAAGAGGACTGAATTTTTTAAAGTGTGGTACATATACACAATGGAATATTACACAGCCATAAAGAAGAACAAAATCATGAAATTTCAGCAACCTGGATGGAATTAGAGTTTATAATACTGAGTGATCTTTCACAGAAACAAAAATCTGAGTATCACATGTTTTCACTCATAAGTAGATCTTGAACAACTACTGTAATACTATAAGAAAAGGATTGACAGTATCAGGAAACTGCGGATGGGTGGGATTGACAAGTAGTTGAAACCAGCCTGGGGAAGGGAGGGGACATTCCTCATCAACAAGGGAAACTGCATAATGAATATTTGTATACCTAACCATGAATTGTACCCAACAATTTTTAAATTAAATAAAATGAGAAAGTTTGTCCTCTCTCTCATCAATACCATGTGAGAACAAAGCAAGAAGGCAGCCATCTACAAACCAGAAAAAAGGCTCTCACTGGAAACCAACTATTCGAGCACCCTGACCTTAGTCTCCAAACTTCTAGAACTGTGAGAAAATAAATATGTGTTCTTTAAGCTACCCACTTTATGGCATTTTGTTATGGCAATCACTGCCAAAGTTATTACAGGGAACAACATATATAAAGAGTAATATATTTAGGTTGAGTTACTTACTAGGCATTTATGTCAAGAAGAAAATGGTAAGTTGGATGTACAACTTTGAAATTTAGAAAATAGATTGAAGTTGGAGAGATAAATTATGAGATTATTAATTTATAGATGGTGTTGAAAAGCGTAAACCTAGATGAAATTACCAAGAAAAGAATAAAGCTGGAAAGGAGTCAAGACAGCCCACATCATCCCAACAATTAAAGTTCTCATACCAGAGAGGGATAACAAGAAGAAATAGGAGTGGAAAATAATGTAGGAGGGAAAAAAAGTGAAGATAAGAATTCAAAAGAGCAAATGAAATTATGTCAAAAGTCTTTGAGTAACAAAATAAAATAAGGACTTAGCATTGACCTTTAAGTTTTGCCTTTGATGTCATGGTTTTCTTGACAAAAGTAATTTCACTGGAGTTGTCCAAATTAAATCTTCACTGAGCTGGGTTAAAGAATTGTGGTAAAGAAGTAGAGACAGTGAATATAAATAAAACGTATTAGGAATTTTGCTGAAATAAGAGTTAAAAAATGGGTGATGCCTCCAACCTCTTTCTCAAGGTTATTTTTGCTGTTTGGAGCTCTATGTGGTTCTATATGAATTTCATGTTGTTGTTCTATTTTTATTAAAATTAAGTTAGAATTTTTATGGGGGCATTCAATATCTAGACCATGTTGTATAGTATGAATAATTTAACAATATTAAATCTTTCAATCCATGAATACTGGTAATCTTTCTATTACTTGTATTTTCTTTAATTTCTTTCAACAGTGTTTTCTAATTTTTTTTTCTTTTTTCTTTTTTTTCCTTTTTTAAGTTGGAGTCTCACTCTGTCACCCAGACTGGAGTGCAGTGGCCGCTCCTGGCCACCACAGCCTCGACCTGCTGGGCTCTGGCGATCCTTCCGCCTCAGCCTTCCAAGTAGCTGGAACTTCAGGCGCGCGCTACCACACCCGGCTAATTTTTTGATTTATTGTAGAGATGAGGTCTCGTCAAGTTGCCCAGGCGGGTCTCGAACCTGCGGGCTCAGGCAGTTCACTCACCTCAGCCTCCCAAAGCGTGGGATTATACGCTGAACCACTGAGTCTGGCTCTAATTTTTAGTGTACAAATTTTTCAATGTCTTAGTAAGTTTACTCCTAATTGTTTTATTTCTTTTCAATGTTGTTGTAAATGGAAATGTTTTAATTTCTTTTTTGGATAGTTTCTTGTTAGTGTATAAAAACACAATTTATTTTTATATGCTGATTTTTTATTTTACAAATTTATGCTGAATTCATTTGTAAGTTATAACAGTATTTTTAAAATTTTCATTTTATATGTGTGGAGTTTTTATGGTTTTCAACATATAAGGCCATGTCACCTGTGAATAGAGATAGTTTTACTTCTTCCTTTTTGATATAGATGCCTTCTATTCCTTTTTTTTTTTTTTTGCCTAATTGCTCTGACTAGATCTTCTAGTATGAAGATCAGATGTGATGAGAATAAACATCCTAGAGATATTTCTGAGTGTAAAAGAAAAGTTTTCAGTTTTTGCTGCTCTCTACAGTGTTAGCTGTGAAGTCTGTCATATATGGGCTTTCTTATGTTGAGGTATATTTTTCTATACATAATTTGTTAAGTCTCTATAATGAAATAATGCCAAATTTTGTCAACTGTTGTTTCTGCATCTATTTGATTTTTATACTTTATTTTGGTAATGTGATGCATCACATTAATTAATTTGCATAGAATGGCACATCCTTGCATCCCATAGGGTAATTCCCACTTTCTCATGTTGTATGATCCATTAATGTGCTGCTAAATTCAATTTACTAGTATTATGTTGAGGATTTTTGCATCTATGTTCATCAGGAATATTTACTGTGGTTTTCTTTTTTGTAGTGTCTTTCCCTAACTTTGGTATTATGGCAATGCTGTCCTTTTTAAAAAATGAATTTGAAAGTATTTCTCTTTCTTCAAGTTGCTGGAAGATTTTGAGAAGTACTGGAATTTCTTTTTAAATGTTTGATAGATTTCACCAATTATGCAATCCAGTTTAGGGCTTTTATTGGGGGTTATTACTGTTTCAATCTCCTTACTCATTATTTGTTAGTTCAGGTTTTTCATTTCTTCATTATTCACTCTTAGTAGCTTGTATGTTTCAAGAAATGTATCCATTTATTTTAGGTTATTCAATTTGTTGGTGTGTAACTGTTCATAGTAGTGTCTTATGATTCTTTTAATTTCCTTATTAACAGTTGTAATGTATCCTCAAAAGCTTCTGCACAACAAAGAAAACAATCTTAAATGGAAACCTATAGAATGGGAGAAAATATTTGCAAACCATGTAATTAATTAGGGGTTATAATCTATATATAAGAATCTCTTGCAATTCAGTAGTAAAAAAAATAATTCAATGAAGATTGGGCAAAAACCATGAATAGACATTTATCCAAAAAGTCACACAAAAGACCAGTAGTCATATGAGAAGATGCTCAACATCCTTAATTATCAGGGAAATGCAGATCAAAAAACACAATGAATTATTATTTTATACCTGTAAGGATGGTTATTTTCAAAAAAATAAAAGAATAACAAATGTTCTAAAAAAGGGAAGAAACTGGAACCCTTTTAACACTATTAGTAGGAAGGTAAAATTGTGCAGTCACTATGAGAAGAGTGTAGAAGTTTCTCAAAATATTAAAAATACAGTTATATAATGCAGTATTCTTAATTTTGAATATATGCAAACGGGTTAAAATAGGGATCTCAAATTTTCATTTGCACTTCCATGTTCATTCCAGCATTATTCACAAACGTCAACTTGTTGAAATAATCTAAGAATCCATTTGACTGAATAATATATAAAGACAATGTGATATATACACACATTGGAATTTTATTCAGTATTAAAAATAAGGAAATCCTGTTAAATAAGGCAACATGGATGAAACTTGAGAACATGCTAAGTGAAATAAGGACAAATACTGCATGATTCCACTTACATGAGGTATTTAAAACAATGAAACTCATAGAAGCAGAGAACAGAATAATGGTTACAGGAGCTAGGGGAAGAGGAACTGGGAGTCATGCTCAAGTGTCAAGCATGTTCCTACAGCCCCAGGCTCTAGATAATATCTCACAGATCCAACTACATGCCCACCCCGGCACCAGGTCAGTCCCCATGGTCTCAGGCCCCATGCTTGCCCCTGCAGCCCCAGGATCCAGGCCTTCCCCAAAGCCTCAGATTTCAGGCCCAGGACCACAAAACCAGACACCAGCCTTATCCATGCAGACCTAAGCTTCAGGTCTGCCCTCATAAACCCAGGCACCAGGCTTACCCCTGGAAATCCAAAGACCATGTTCACCCATCTACTGACTCTGTCACTATTACAGCCTGCTTGAGGACTTCATCAGCAAGTCCTGAGAAAGTTCTTATGGCCCCTTCATTTCTTTTTTCTTTCTTTTTTTTTTTTTTGAGTTGGCGTCTCACTCTGTC
>NW_007251436.1:297893-301355 GCF_000164805.1 Carlito syrichta | reverse complement strand
CACACCGCAGCCTCGACCTGCTGGACTCCGGCGATCCTTCCGCCTCAGCCTTCCGAGTAGCTGGAACTACAGGCGCGTGCTACCACGGTTGGCTAATTTTTTTGATTTATTGTATACATGAGGTCTCGCCAAGTTGCCCAGGTGGGTCTCGAACCTGTGGGCTCAGGCAATCCACTCACCTCAGTCTCCCAAAGCACGGGATTACAGGCTGAGCGACCAAGCCGGCTCCCTTCATTTCTTAATAACTGCTTTACTCAGTATAGTAATGCTGGTTGGTGTGTGTGTGTGTGTGTGTGTGTGTGTGTGTGTGTGTGTGTGTGTGTGTGTGTGTTCCACTGGGAGAGTATGTACTTCCACACTGCTCTGTGCAGGCTTGGGGGAGGAGTGATTAGTCTCTTTAATGTGTCTTGTTATTTATGTGCTTCTCCCAGGTGATGTAATCTCTCATCTGAATTCTTTAGTTCTTATAAAAGTATTTTCATGTATGAATGGCTGGTCAAATGGATATTTCTGCAAGGGAACAAGCACAGGACACTCCATTCTGTCATCTTATTGATATCACTCCTCAACTGTTATAAATCCATAAAAGAAAGGATGATCAAATACATTAAATATATTAAACTACATTTATCAAAATATGTTTTACTTTTATTAATGTAGTAAATTACATAATCTAAAAACAGGTTTAGTAAAAGCGTAGTTTGTGGCAGTTATTAGAGATAAGTTAAAATAGATAATAGGAATGCGATATGACAATACTGGTAATTTCTATGGGTGCAAAAATTACAGATGTTAATAATACTACTGTAGTTTGTTGACCACAATCATCATGGAAGGAAAAGTTGAAACACAATGAATTGCTAGAATAAAAAGCAATTTTCCAATCTGCATTTAGGTATACCTTGAATTATATCCACATTTCCCTGAGAGTGTGCTCTCTTCAGGTTAAGAATCCCTGGTGCATTAGGAATTTCCCATTAGATCTATTGAGAATTTGCAAGGGTCACTAAGGGAAGAAGTGTTAGATCTTCTTCCTTTAGGTATGCATTTCTACATCGATGTTATGTGTACAAACCTAGTCACAAATTGCACCTATTGAACTATCACCTTATTCACAAGACTCAGTATTTGTAGAGTCTCTTGTTTTATAGTTTGAATTCATTTTACATTTCATAGGATTTACACATTCATAATGTTAGTAAGGTCTCCCCACTTCCCTAATTTTCCAAACTCTGACTTACTTTGCAACTTCACAGTTCTTGGTGAGAAATAAATAAAATTTTTTTTCTCCCTGCTCCCTAAATTTCTCTCCTTCCAAGAACATATTAATAAATGTGAGAAAAATTTTATTTATTGTTGCCTTTTAGAATAACAAATAAAATTGTTTTCCATAGAGTGAATGAACAACATATGTTAACAGAATGTTTATCTCTAGATTTTTTCAAAAAGTACATAAAATTAAAAAGTGAAAGCTTTCATTTATTTAAATAGTTCCATACTCTAGAATAAAATAATTGTTAAAAATGTAGCAAATATTTTCAACTAAAAAATATTTCAAGGAAGTTGAAAGTGACTAATTTTCAGGCAAATCTAAAGAATTTAAAATCATGTCTCATTTAGATGTGACTTTGCTCGTGTAATTCATATAAGTGGGTTCCAAAACTGCCAATATGTTCTTTAATAATGTCAGGACTTACCTCACCCCAGAACTTTATTCTTACCTGAGTGAATATACTATGTTGATAAATGAGTTAAATATCTAGCCATCAACTATTTATTTATAATTATTTTTCTGATGTTTACTGTTATACTTTCATATATTTATATTTGGAATATGTTATATAAGTATACTCACAGATATAATCATTGCATTTTATTTTAAGTTAGGTGCTATCTTAAATGTAAAATATTACTATGGATTATATATCTAAAAGTTGCATAAATAAATAAAATAGTAGTAGAGGCATATAAAGTAACTGTTTTGATTATTGTGTACTAATATTACTGTAGAGTGTATTCATTTATTGCTCTGAATCCAAAGTAAAATACAATATTGATGATTTGATTCAGATGTTTAAATATAAGTGGACTCTTTATTCAGATTAATTGTATTTTCTGAAGAGTAAAACTGAATAACACAAGGGATACAGCTGTGCATATCAATTAGCCAGCATCATGTATCATTTTTAGAGCTATCAACTTCCAGAGGCTTGATCAATGCAAACCAAATTACTGCAACAAGTTCATGTTGATGTAGGTTTAATTATGATTGTGAAGTTCACCAGCAATTAAAGTAATAATGCACATAATGTAGCATAGTTATGATTAGTTAATCACACATATGGGACATATAGAGACAACACCCAGTGAAATTCATTTTGCTTCACTCAGTGGAATTGGTTTATAAAACCCTTGTCTCTAAAGTCCCTCTCAACATTTTCTAAAATATTTCCAGAGTTGAATAAATATGTATGTTAAGTATGTTTTGATCATTGCACATTTTTAAATAGGGTGAGCATGGCACATATGAAAACTTATATTAATCCCTCCAATCCATAAGAGTATAGGAGAAATAATTCATCGTTACCCAACAATTTTTCAACGCAAGTTTTCAGAATAGTCAATTCCTTCCACTACATTTTCAATAATAAATTCCATTAATTTTGGTTTCTGAAGAATAAGCTAATGAAAAATTTCTTAACCAAGTTTAAGGGGGAAATAATACCCTATGTTACAACATCCAATGGGGTATGAGAGAAACAAATATATTTTCACCTTAATGTTTACCTGGGAGATACTTCCTTATATAGAATGTCTGGTTTAAAAAAAGTATTTGCCAACTCCAGTCAAACAAATGCTTAACATCTTGGATCTACAAGGAACTCAAACGTGCTGAAAAGGAAAAAAACAAACAACCCCATTATAAAGTGGGCAAAAGATATGAACAGACACTTCACAAAGGAAAACATCCGAGCAGCCAACAGACACATGAAGAAATGTTCAACTTCACTAATCATCAAGGAGATGCAAATCAAAACCACACTGAGATACCACCTAATTCCAGTCAGAATGGCAATTATCAATAACTCAAAAAATAACAGTTGCTGGAGAGGGTGTGGTGAAAAGGGAACACTCCTACACTGTTGGTGGGAGTGCAAACTAGTGCAACCTCTATGAAAAACAGTGTGGCGATTCCTAAAAGCTCTAAATATCGACCTCCCATATGACCCCGCAATTCCTTTACTGGGAATATACCCTGAAGAACTCAAATCACTCTATAAAAAAGATACCTGCACACGTATGTTTATCGCAGCATTGTTCACAATAGCAAGAACCTGGAATCAACCATACTGTCAATCAAAAGAGGACTGGATTAAAAAAATGTGGTACATATACATGATGGAATACTATGCAGCCATAAAAAAGAACAAAATCATTAACTTTGCAGCAACCTGGATGGAA
>NW_007251436.1:222440-297741 GCF_000164805.1 Carlito syrichta | reverse complement strand
GGGGAAGGGAGGTGGGATTAACGGTAGTCAATATCTGTCTGGGGACGGGGAGACACCCCTTATCAACAAGGGTGCCTGAACGAAGCATATTTATATACCTAACCCTTAACTGTACCCCACAATATCAAAATAAAAATATTGATATAAAAAAATAAACAAATTGTCCTATAATTGTTGAGATTAGCTGACTATTCAAAGATATTCTGTTATTTATTGATTAAATTTTGTAATTATCAAAACCCATACAGTCCATGTTTATCCTGAATCATTCATTAACATTTGTGGGGATATTCAGTTTGGGATGATTTGCTAAAGAAGGGTTAAACATAGCCAGACTTTTTTTCATGACTTTATTTGTTATATAATATGCTAGAAATCATGTAAACACTAAAAGGTGAATACTGCATATGAAATACACTAAAAAAGTATTTGGTGTTTATCTGAAATTCAAACTTGACATCCTGCATTTTTATTTTCTGGTTCTGATAACCCTTCCTCTTAGCCTGTTACAAAATAGGATTCTAGATTGTACATGTCGAATATAACAAAATCTTGATTTCCTGAATGTCTATTTATCTATTCTAATATTGATCCACAGATCATCATGGTCATGATGGCCATAGTTCTCTAAAATCTGCATTATTTCTTTTTATTTTTAAGGCATGTCAAGTTATCTTGAATGAAAGCGACAATCCTCTCTATAGCATATTCATATAAGTAAACATTTACAGATTCTCTACAGTGAGAAATAACCATATAGCTATGCATGTGCTCTTATTGGTCTCTCAGAATTGCATTCTTTGACTACTTTTGACTTCATTAATCTGAAAATGTGCTTATTCTACAAAAACAAAGATTTACAAGAACCAAATTCACAAATCTTTCAATAAAAGCTTGAGTTTTGTTTTGTTTTGATGTGTGTGTGTGTGTGTGTGTGTGTGTGTGTGTGTGTGTGTGTTAGACTCTCCACATATAATGTTAAACTAACTTCATTTTTTCCGCGGTGAGATAGAGTACACTACTGTCCCTGGCTCTTCATTCCTCCCTGTATCCATTCGGTTTCCATATGGCTTGCTAATTTTTTCCACTCAAAGCAGAAATGTTTCCCCATTCCATTTGTGTTGTGATGTACATATTATTTACTTGGTCTAAATGATTGTGAGCTAGTGTGTGTCAGCACTGAGGTAGAATTTAAGAAACATTACATGTTTCTGCTTACTCATCTTGCATTTTTGCCATCATGCTGTGAAGAAAATGTATCTAGTTCACTAATCCAAAGAGAACTAAGATATAGAAAAGACCTGGACCCAATTTATAGCTTGAAAGTAAACCCAACGTTGATTAGCTAAATCTCACATGTAAAGTTTCGCTGTTTTGGAGTGGTGTTTTATGCTGCACACTTGTGTAAATAGAATATTGAGACACTGGACACGATCTTACTATTGAAATATCTATAGTATTAAACACACAGTTTTGCAGCGGTCTAATGAATAGCTAAATGAACAATTAGACAGCAAAACTAAGCTTTCGCTTTTAAGTAACACTAATTATGATTCCAGTAATCAATATTCAATGTAAATAATGCTCTTATATTATATGCCTGCTGTAGAGTTCCTTAACTAAATACTATTTACTTCCATGACACAAATATCTGAATTAGAAAATGTTACTCCTTTCAATCTGATAATTTTATACATACATTAGTGACTAATTTTATTTATTCATATTTTTATTTTTAATAAACATTTATATTGAGCTGTATTAGGAATACAGTTCTAAGTATCATAAAAATATTCATTGATCTTACTTATTCTCATAAACTATTTGAGGTAGATATTATTATCATCTCTTTTTTAAAGCTCTTGAAACAAAGGCTAATAAATTCAGGTAGTTTGCTGAAATAGGAGAGCTGAGTTTGAATGCAGGCAGCCTGACTTCAAGACCTGGACCCTCACCACTAAACAATTCTGTTATAAATATAACTATAAAACATTAATAAATAAATAAAAATTTAAAATACTTGTCTGTATATCATTGAGAAGTAGCTTAACTAATACAATTGTATGTCAGGTAGGAGACACTGAAAAGATTAGTTTCCAAAAGTTTATTAGGAAGTGTTTTCAGGAGCAATACCTATGGGATAACATAGTACAGCAGGATTAAGCAGAAGATAGGCCATGATTCATTCTCAATAGAAGTCTTAGCTGACCCCCTATCAAGCTCTGAAGCTAGAATCAAAGTAGTCCTAAGTTCGAGTGTAGGAATCAAGATTTTATACTCCTGCATCCACCAGCCATTGAATATATTCTGCCTGTGGAAAAAAATCCTGACCTTGGGCAAGGTCTTCTCTTCAATCAAATTCTCTAAAAAGGCTGAGAGCCACGATCTCTCATCAGGCAGTAATTCCATTAGTTGGGCTTCAGTTTTGAAAGGTTATCTACATGGTATATAGTAGCATTCACTATAACATTTTCTAATTCAGATATTTGTGTCATGGAAGTAAATAGTATTTAGTTAAGGAACTCTATAGCAGGTATATAATGTAAGAGCATTATTTACATTAAATATTGATTACTGAAATCATAATTAGTGTTACTTAATAGCATTCAGTATAACTTCTAAAGGTATAAGGATTACACTTTGGGAAGGGTTGACCTAAGCCAGCATCTTTTAGACTAGGGTTACATAACACCTGGCCAAGAGCAGTTTATATGTATTTTTTTATTTTTATTTTTTAATTACTAAATTCTAGCCGGGATTGGTGGCTCAGCCTGTAATCCCGTGCCTTGGGAGGCTGAGGTGAGTGCATTGCCTGAGCCCGCGGGTTCGAGACCTGCCTGGGCAATATGGCGAGACTTCATCTCTACAATAAATCAAAAATTAGCCGGGCGTGGTAGCGTGCGCCTGTAGTTCCAGCTACTTGGAAGGCTGAGGCGGAAGGATCACTGGAGCCCAGCGGGTCAAGGCTGCGGTGGCCGGGAGCAGCCACTGCACTCCAGTCTGGGCGACAGAGTGAGACTCCAACTCAAAGAAAAAATTATTAAATTCTGTTTTATTATAGAGATGTGGGACACAAGTAAGCACGAGCAACACAAATAGGCTCCTTGCAGGTGAAGTTTGGGCCTCGAACTGGCCCTTATTCCCCCTGGTATAGGACTAGATACCCTTTGTGCTGATATGTGCCCCTAACCCTTCTCCCTTCCTCCCTCCCTTAGCAGTGCCCAGGGACTAACGATCCCACCCTTGTGCTAATGTGTTAATAATATTCAGGACCCATTTATGAGTGAGAGCATGTGGTATTCAGTTATTTGTTTCTGTGATAGATCACTAAGTATGATTGTCTCCAATTCCATCTAATTTGCTGCAGAATTCATGATTTTATTCTTCTTTATGGCTGCATAATGCTCCATCGTGTATATGTACCACATTTTCTTTATCCAGTCCACTTTACATGGGCAGTAGGGTTGGTTCCATGTTTTCGCTATTTTGAATAGTGCAGCAGTAAACATGCATGTGCAGGTGTCTTTTTTTGTAGAATGAGCTATGTTCCTCCAGTTATATTCCTAGGAATCACCACAACGTATTTTACATATAGCAAACCTGAGGGATTTCAGGGTTGTCAAGAAAAAACAATATGATCACAAGGTTGCAGTACCACACAATGAGACTTATTTGAGCAGCACTTTGATAGGCTGCATTCAAGGGAATGTACTTCACAGCAACAAGCCTTTTTGAGGCAACAGTGCAGTGTCACCACCTAGAAGGGGAAAAGAGCTAGGGAAGATTCAGGAACAGGGGCATCAGAGAAGTGGCTAAAACATGTTGAAGAGTATCTGGGTCAGATAATTCCAAAGGACAGCAGTGGCATGGGGTGTTTTTTAGCTATAGAATTCATCTTATCTATGTATAGAAAATGTTGGGTTCAGTTTTATGGGGGTATGGCACTAAATAACTAAAAATCTGGACTATTTAAAAAACAATCAGATATATAAATATTTAAGTCTGGTGCTAGTGCACTTCTAAGATACTGTTCAAGGAATACTAAGAAGTAACCAACATGTAGCCCATAGGTAGGAACCATCTTTGGCTCATTTGTAAAATACGTTTTAAAAGCCCTTTTCCATGTGCTCAAGTCTGATATGTCAAACCACTATATTCGTTCATTCAATTTAATAAAATACAACTCCCGTTTTTAAAATTTAATATAAAAATACAATGTACATAGTGACATCATCAGCATATTAAAGTCTTCAAATGCTACAAAACTAATAACATGTGAATATTCTGTGTGACTTAAGTTCTGTTCTTTATTATTAGAGTGTAAAGTCTGCTACATATCTGTGTGATCTACCTTGTTGGTTTGGTGTTTCATCTGCATCAGCTTTCTTGAAGTATTAGTGTAGCCCAATATTAATGCATTTCCATTTATGAGTTTTCCCTTGTATCTCCTGTAGTTGCTATGTCTTCTGGTGCATAGTTATTTTTAACTATTATATATACATTATGATTGTGACTTTTATCATTAAAAAGTGTCACTGTTTCCCAGATATGTTTTTGACCTTAAATACTTTATATAATGTTCAATACGAAATCTTTAATTTCTTACTAATTTCTTTGCTTGATACGCCTTGGCACACCCATTTATTTTAGCCTTTATGAATCACTTCTCTTGGTGTGTTTAATATAGCATGTGATTGTATATCGTATTGTAAGATGACTTGGATTTAGTAAATACATTAAAACTACATTGTTTGTAATAGAACTTGGATTTGAACACATGGTTTCTGAATCGTAGTCAAGTGCTCCCTATACTACACTAGTGCTTCCAAACCTGCATCCCTATATTCCTGGATCCCCAGGGATCTTTGAAGGAAGAAATAAGCGCTTTATTTAAAAGCTCAAGTAAAAATTAACCACCCACTTCTCCATAAAAAGGCCAAACAAGGTAAATAAAAAGGTCAATTTCTTTAGCCGGAATTATAGGAACTCAATAAAGAATGTACTGTTTTTGTACCATCTACAGAAAATCTGTTGAGCATTTACCAATCTTAATAAAAATAAGTGAATTATCTATTAATAGACACAACTTGTTTGAAAACCAGTTCTTTCAGAACACCAGGCCAGTGGATTAGTAAAATTCAAGATGAAGGTAGTCTTGCCTTGGTGGGAATAAAGTTATGAACTGTTCCACACAATTGCGCAGAATTGTTATGTGTACTATTTTTTACTATGATAAAATATATAACATAAAATTTGCCATTTTACTCGTTTTAATGTTGTGTTGTCTTCATCAGTATTTCTAATTTTTTTTCTTCACTTTAAACATAAACTCTACACTTAATAGTTCCAATTCCCTTCTTTACCCAGTCTTAGTAACCTCTCATCTACATTTTAGGTATTTCATGTGAGTGGAATAATATACTATTAATATTTTTGTCTATCTGGCTTATTTCACTTATGTCATACATTTTTATTTTATTTTTTCTCCCCAGAGCAAGTCTACTTTACTAGGAGCTGCCTGTTAGCATTACTTTATTCTTTTACATTCTTGTTGTATTTCCTTAGGTGGGTGACAATATATTTTCTCATCCAGGTTTTCCAGTGCAAGGGATGCAATTAGTAATTATATCAATACCAACAAGGACTTTCGCCTGGCAATTAGACTATATCATCACCCCGCCCTTATATGCCAACTGATGGCTTGAGTCTCTGGTGTAGATGCTGGAGAATAATGAACAGCAACAATCCTGAAAGTGATGAAACTCAGAAATCTGTCTCTGGAGGAAGACAATGTACTGGATGGCAAAATGCCAGACTCCAATCTTCCAGGCTGTGAGGATCAGAAAAGATTCTCAAAAAGGATGTAATAAATAATGGGGCAGAAAAATCTAATTACACAAAGGCTAAAATGAGCCATAGTTTTGAAGATACTAAGATAAAATATGATCCCCAGTTTACAGATGAAGATGTATAGGCCTTTGAAGATTATGTTCTAAAAGGTGGTGGAAACTGCAAGTCTCCAGGTATCTAGTACTAATTCTTTCCAGGGGACAGTCAGAAAACTTAGAAATATATATATATCACATTTATTTAATCCTTCATCCCTTCATCTGTGGATGAGCATTTGGGATTTTTCCCACTTTGGCAATTATGAATAATATTGTGATGAACAATGACATTGTCTTGACTTTTTGTTACTAATCTGGGTAAGAAAGGAGTAGTCCAAAAGTTAAGGGGTACAAGCCAATTTATGATTTCATCATGCCATAGGTCAGGTAATTCTTCAGCAATCAAAAACTTTAAAATATCACAAATCTTAGTGTTTTCAGTTATGCTGAGGATAGCCGAAAGTGCAATTGCTGAGTCATACAGTAATTCTCTGTTTAATTAATAACGATTCAAGTCCTTTGCACATTTTTAATTAGATTATATTTTTGTTGTTGAGCTAGAAGATTATATGTATGTGTGTGTATTCTTTTGTATTTTAGAGTTGGGGGCTCACTGTTTTGCCCAGGCTGACTCAAACTGTTAGATTCATGGGATCTTCTTGCCTCTAGAATAGCTGGGACTACAGGTACATACCCTGTATGGATTGTATTCTTGATTATACATATACAGACTCATCTGTACCTATTCTAGATATTAAAACTTATGAAATACATGATTTAAAAAATTTCACTCATTATGTGGGTGATATTTTTATTTACTTGATAATAATGTCCTTTGAGGCACAACAAGTTTAATCAAGTACAGTTAATTTTATATCCTCTTGTGGCTCATGAAAATTTCAAAAATAATTCAGCAGATACCATGACAAACCATAACTACCAATGCCATTAGAATCATCAAATTGCACAGAACTTATTGGAAAGGAAAGTATTGATATATCATGCTTCATATTGAGGTTTAAATAGTAACATTTTCAGTGCCAGATTATTTATTATGGACCCTATAAGTCTATGTCACTGAACTCAGCATGACTGGCAAGTCATATTTAAGCTCAAAATATGACAAAATACCTATCATTCATTTGTACAAGAAATTATTTTCTTGCATATTGCTAACCTCATAGAGGGATACACATAATATTTCAGTAAGATAATTATAGACAAACATAAAGTTATAAAATTGTAACGGAAATATTAGCTAGCTAAAAAGGAATATCTTGCTAGTCTGATTGGCACCCTGTGTATTTCATCTGTTAAAATCAGGCTGGCAGTTAGAAGCTAAGAAAATTGGTTTGACAGCATAGCTGAATGTTAACATATTACAAAAGTAACTCAATGCATAACTTTCTGGTATTTTGTTAATTGCTGAGGTTAATAAGACATATCATTGGTAAACATATACAATATAACAATATTTGATATAAATTTGGCAGGTATAGCTAGCTAGATTGTAAAAATAAAAAAGCCTTATATTACTCAGTCTATATTCATATCTGCAGATAAGCACACACTTATAACTTGATTCATCCATTCTTCCTTACTGAGAACATACTTGAGCAACTTAAGATAAAATGAGTATCATCCACTTAAATGATTATACCTACTTGTCACCCAAGAACAAGAACCCCTGTCTGTGAACACATTTCATCATGCTTCAGTGCCACACACAGGACACAAGTGAAATTTCCCAAGTGGATGATTGGGAGAAAATACTTTATGGTTATGACTTTTTGATGCTTCCTTGATGTCTCCAGGTACTCATGATGGAATGTATGCACCCCTGAAACATAATATTTTTACACCTTGTTTTGCTTAATGCTCTACTGGAAATTCTTTCAAGAGACTGCTACGTTTCTGCTGTTACAGTTTGTATATCTCCTTGTCTGGACTCTTTAATAATCTGGGTAAGACAGGAGCAGTCCAAAAGATTTTAAGAACTACAATCCAATCTTATGATTTTATCATGTCATAGGTCAAATAATTCCACAGCAATCAAGTTTAAAATTATTACAAACTATTGTGTTTATTCATTTATATGAACATTTTTACCCTCATCTGTTACAAAAACTTTTAAAGTTATCACAATGATATAAAACACAAGAAAATATAAATTAGAGGTTTTTTTTTTTAGAAAGTTGAACCATGATTAGAAACATCAACTGCAGTCAGGGATGAGACATAGTATAGTCATGTCACTTGCTCTGGATATGCCAAAATGTATTTTTTAAAAAATTTATCTTTTTAAAGATGTGGGCTACAATTTAGGATTAGGTATACAAGTGATCATCGTACAGGTAAAGTCTGGGCCTCCCATTGGTCCCCAACTGTGTTTCTAGTACCCAGCATATAGATAAAAAATGAACAGTGACATAATAAGGCTTTATAGATAAATACCATCTAATTGCTTAAGAGTGGCAACTATTATTTCTGATAATTAAAACTTCAAGAAAATTTCTTCCCAAGTTTATACAAAAATAATCTGAAATGTAACAAAAAAGCCTTTGATAACACCCTCACCAACACATTATGAAAATTTTCTTTGACTATTTCTATGTCACTTGATGTGGACAGAGGCCATCATAATGCAGTGAAATTCACTGAATGGAATTTTTTGTGTAGATGGAAGAGTATGTAGTAGATTTCAGGTAGAGTTTTTGACTCATCTGATTTAATCCTTGAGTAGAGCATTTAAAAAATAGATTGCAGGTATTTCCTTTAATCCTTTATTAATATTACTTTTTAAGAAAATACATTCTATTTTGATTTTTAATTTTTTTTTTGCGTTGGAGTCTCACTCAGTCGCCCAGACTGGAGTGCAGTGGCTGCTCGCGGCCACCGCAGCCTCGACCTGCTGTGCTCCGGCGATCCTTCCGCCTCAGCCTTCCAAGGAGCTGGAACTACAGGCATGCGCTACCACGCCCGGCTCATTTTTTATTTATTGCAGACATGTGGTCTCACCAAGTTGCCCAGGCAAGTCTTGAACCCGCGGGCTCAGGCAATCCACTCACCTCAGCCTCCCAAAGGCGCGGGATTACAGGCTGAGCCACCGAGCCCGGCTATTTTGATTTTTAAGTGAATAATTACTTAGAATTTTTCTCCCTTATTGCTGAGAGGTCATGTGCAAAGTGACTCAGTGATCCATCTTTTCAGACTTCTGTTTGTATCCCAATTTCTTCACTGATCTGTGATTGCAGGCAAGTTGCTAAGCCTCTTCATATCTAAATTTTCTCATCTTTGAAAAGAGAGATAATGTCTGTTTTAGAGAGTTCCTGTCTTAGAGTTTTCTCAGATATAGTTATTGGGAAATGATTTAAGAAAACAACAGTAAGAGTGGAGAAGAGAGACAGACAATATAAGGAATCCTATAAAGGGCCAGTTCATTCTGTGGATAAATGAGGCGTCAGTCTTCTGGGGAACTGTGAAACCAGTTCAGCATACATACTTCTTAGGTTTTCTGTTCAGGGATATGAGAACAGTGGATTTATCCACCAATTCCTGCCATACATTGGTTTAGGATAAGTTAACTTGCCAGTACCTTCAGGCCTGTGTGAACAGAGTGGGCTCTGACATCCAGAGAAAGCCTCTAGAAAAGAGAATGTGAGTTTAGGCAGTTGTAAGATGACTTCTATTGTCTGAAGGCTTGTGTCTCTCCAAAATTCAATCTAATGCCCAATGTGTTGGTATTAAGAGGCAGGGGCCTTTAGGAGATGGTTAGGTCATGAAAGCTTTTCCCTCAAGAATAGGATTATAAAATAGACCTAAGTCAGTTTATTTATTCTTTCTACCCTCTGAGGACACATAGCAAGAAGGAACCATCTTTGAAGCAGAGAGAATGCTCTCATCAGACTCTAAATCTGTCGGCACCTTAATCTTAGACATCCCAGTCTCCAGATTTGTCAGCCATACATGTCTGTTATTTATATTACCCAGTTTAAAGTATGTATTCTGTTATAGCGGCCTAACTTTACTACGACAATGGCCCTGATAAATTTCATATTAGAAGTTTAAAATTTTCCATAAAAATTAACTCTAAATAGATCAAAGACCTAAATGTAAAAACTCAAACTATAGGAATGTTAGAAAGTGCAGGAGATACCCTTATGGAAATTGGAACTGGAAACCAATTCCTATTCAGAACCTAAAGGCCAATACCTTAAGAAATAAGATAGACAAGTGGGATACCATCAAATTGACGAGCTTCTGCAAAGCAAAAGAAACCATCAAGAGAGCAGGGAGACAGCCCACCAAATGGGGAAAAAAATTGTCAACTGAATATCTGATAAAGGCCTAACATCTAAGATCTACAAGGAACTCAAACGTGCCAAAAGGAAAAAAACAAACGACCCCTTTAAAAAGTGGACAAAAGACATGAATAGACACTTCTCAAAAGAAGATGAACGGGTAGCCAGTAGACACATGAAAAAGTGCTCAGCCTCACTCATTATCAGAGAAATGCAAATCAAAACCATATTGAGATACCACCTAACCACAGTAAGAATGGGCATTATTAATAAAACAAACAACAGGTGCTGATGAGGATGTGAAGAAAAAGGAACGCTTCTAAACTGTTGGTGGGAATGCAGACTAGTACAACCTCTTTGGAAGACAGTGAGGCGATTTCTGAAAGAACTAGAAATTGACCTTCCATATGATCCAGCAGTTCCCCTATTGGGAATATACTTGAAGGAACTTAAATTATTCTACAAAAAAGACACCTGCACACGTATGTTTGTTGCAGCTCTAATCACAATAGCAAAAACATGGAACCAACTGTGCTGCCCTTCGAAGCTGGACTGGATAAAAAAAAATTTGGTACATATACACAATGGAATATTATGCAGCCATAAAGAAGGACAAATATATGGATTTTGCAGTAACTTGGATGGATTTGGAGTCGATCATACTCAGTGATTTATCACAGAATCAAAGAGCTGAGTTCCATATGTTCTCACTCATAAATGGATTAAACAATTACAATGCTATAAGAAAGCGATTGGCAGTAGTGGGAAACTGTCAGGAGAGGGGGAGGTAGGATTGGCAGTTGAGGGAAACTGCTAGGGTAGGGAGGGGCGTACCTCATCAACAAGGGTACCTGCATGATCAATGTTTATATACCTAACCCTGAAATGTAGCCCACATCTTTATAATAAAATTTTTTAAAAAATAAGGTCTATTAACTAAAAAATAGTTGAGCATATTAAAAAAGAAGTTAAAATTTCATGATAACTTAATAAAATTATAAAAACTGAAGTGTTGTGTGTCTTTCATAAATTACCTCTTAATAATTAGCAGCTTATTGTGCATAACTATTATATCTCACCTGAAATCCAGTAATTGAGTTAGAAGTGAGCCACATGTCATAACCAGCTGTAGAGTTAAGGTTGAGTTTGCATCTTAATGTGGAAACTGAGGAGCATGGAAATAATTTGTCTTTAAGTAAAAAGCAATTTACTCAGTGAATGTGGCAAAAATCTTAGAAAATAATAATGAACCTGCTCTAAGGTACAGACAAGTGTGTTATCAAGGTTTACAATTTCTACTCTAAATATTAAAGACACAATGCACAATTATTTTTTCAATTGCAGTGAAATCCCTAAAATTAATATTTTAAAAAAATTTAAAGGCATGGGGTACAATTCAGAATTAGGTAAATAAGCAGTCACCGTACAGGTAAGTTTGGACCTCCTTTTGGTCCCCGCTTTACCTGGTTTGATATCGGCAGCATCCTGCTACTGCCAAACCCTTTCTTATAGCATTGTGATAAATGTTCAGAGTTTGCTTATAAGTGAGAACATGTGGTACTCAGTTCCTATTTTATGACTGCGCAATATTCCATCATGTATGTGTACCAAGTACTTTTTATCCAGTCCACTTTTGATGTTATGCATGGTTATTTCCATGTTTTTCTATAGTGATTAATGTTGCAACAAACTTTCATACGTAGGTATCTTTTTTGTAGAATGATTTGAGTTTCTCTGGGCATACTCACAGAAGGAGGATTGCTGGGTCATATGGTAGGTCAATTTTAGAATCTTTTAGGAATCACCACAGAGGTTGTATTAGTTTGCACTCCCAGCAACTGTGTAGAAGCATTCCCCTTTCCCTACACCTTTCCAGTATCTGTTGTTTTGTAAGTTATTGATGATGGTCATCCTGACTGGTGTTAGGTGATATCTCAGTGTGGTTTTAATTTTCACTTCTTTGATCATTAGTGAGGCTGAACATTTTTTCATGTATCTGTTGGCTGCTCATATGTCTTCTTTTGAGAAGTGTCTATTCATATATTTTACCCACTTTTTCATAGAGTTGTTTTGTTTTGTTTTGTTTTTTCCTTTAAGCATGTTTGAGTTCACTGTAAGTCCTGGATGTCAGACTTTTGTCAGATATACATTTGGCAAATATTTTTTCCCATTTTGTGGGGTGACTCCTTGCTCTCTTGTTGGTTTCTTTTGCTTTGCAGAAACTTTTCAGTTTGAAGAGGTTCCACTTGTCTATCTTATCTCTTATGGCATGGGGATATAGGGTTTTGATATTAATTGGTTGCCTATTTCAATTTCTGTATGGGTGTCTCCTGAATTTTCTAAAATTCTTATAGTTTGAAGTTTTACATTTAGTTTTTTTATTCATTTAGAGTTGGTTTTGTGTATGGTGATAGGTAGGAGTTCTGTTTCAATCTTCTGTATGTGGTCAGTCGGTTTTCCCAGCACCATTTACTGAATAAGTTCTCCTCTTCCATGGTTGTCGGTGGAGACTTTGTCAAAGATGGGTTGGTTGAGAAATTGCAGTTTTGCTTCTAGAACCTATCCAGGTTTATATGCCTGTTCTTTGTTTAATTGTGATTTTTTCTTCTTTTTCTTTTTATTATTTTGTTTTTACATGTGTAGTTCAATTCAGATATTATTAATGTCATGTGCCCCTCTCCTCCCCCGGCATTTGGAACTATTGCCACTCCCTTTCTTACAGAATTGTGGTAAATGTTCTGGGTCCACTTAGGAGTGAGAATGTGGTACTCAGCTCTTTGTTTCTGAGATAAATCACTGAGGAGTATAGATTCTAAATCCATCCAAGTTGCTGCAAAATTCATAATTTTGTTCTTCTTTATGACTGTGTAATATTCCATCATATATATATATATAAAATCCAGTCCAGTTTCAATGGGTAGCACTGTTGGTTCCATGCTTTTGCTATTGTAAATAGTGCTGCAATAAGCATGCGTGTGCAGGTATCTTTTTTGTAGAGTGACTTAAATTCCTCTTAGTATATTCCCAGCAGGGGGATTACTGGTTCCTATGGAAGGTCAATTTCTAGTTTTTTTAGGAATCACCACATTGTTTTGCATAGAGGTTGAATTAGTTTGCATTCCCACCAGAAGTGTAGAAGAATTCCTTTTACTCCGTATATGCCTGCTCTTGTACCAGCACCAGGCTGTTGTGATTATCAAAGCCTTATAATAAAGTTTAAAGTCTGGAAGTGTGATACTTTCTGCTTTGTTTCTTTTGCTAAGCATTGTTTTGGCTATTCATGGTCCTTTTTGTTTTCATATGAATTTCTATATGTCGTTTCCAGGTCTGAGAATAATGATGTTGGTAATTTAATTTGGTATTGCATTGAATCTGTAGATTGCCTTTAGTAAGATGAATATCTTAAAAATTCTTCCAACCCATGAGCATGGAATATTTTTCCATTTGTTTATGTCTTCTTGGATTTCTTTGAGCAGTGTTTTATAGTTTTCATTATAAAGGTCTCTCACTTCTCTAGTTAGGAACAGTATTTCATTTTTTTGTGTATTGCTATTGTGAATGGAATTGTGCTTTTTAATTGCTTATCTGAATGTTTGCTGGTGGTGTATAAGAATGCGAGTGCCTTTTGTGCATTTATTTTGCACCCTGAGACTTTGCCAAAGTCATTTCTCAATGTAAGGAGGTTTTTGACAAGTGCTCTTGGGTTTTCAAGGTATAGGTCATATTGTCAGCAAAGAGGGATAACTTAACTTCCTCTTTTCCAATTTGGACACCCCTGATTTCCTTCTCTTGTCTAATTGCTCTAGCTAGGACTTCCAATCCTACATTGAGCAGGAGGGGTAAGAGTGGACAGCCTTGTCTTGTTCTGGTTTTCAGGGGGAAATGATTTCAATTTCTGTCTGTTTAGCAATTTGTTGGGTGTTAGTTTATTGTAGATGGCACTTACTATTTTGAGGTATGTTCCCTCTATGCCTAGGTGTTCAAGGGTTTTTATCAAGAAGGGATGTTGGATTTTGTAGAAGGCTCTTTCCACATTAATGATATAATCATGTGATTTTTGTTTTTACATCTGTTGATATATCAAATTACATTTATGGTCTTGAGGATATTGAACCAGGGCTTCATCCCAGGGATGAAGCCTACTGGGTTATGGTGGATGATATGAGATATGTTGTTAGATCCGATTTGCTAGAATCTTGTTGAGAATTTTTGCATTCATGTTCATCAGGAATATTGGCTTATAGTTCTCTTTCTATGTTGAATCTTTACCAGGTTTGGTTATCAATGTGGTGTTAGCTTCATAAAATGATTTGGAGAGAGTTCCGTCTTTCTTGATTGCTTTGAATACTTTCAATAGGATTGGTATCAGCTCCTCCTTGTATTTTTTGTAGAATTCCACTGGAAAGCTGTCTGGTCCAGGGCTTTTGGTTTGTAGGTAGTTTTTTTTATGATGATGTCAATTTCCTGGGTTGTTATTGGTCTATTTAGGGTCTCTATTTCCTCTTTTTTCCCTTTTTTCAATGTTGGGAGGTTGTGTAATGTCAGAAAGTCCTCCATGTCATTTAGGTTTTCAAGTTTGTTTCCATACAGGTATGCATAGTAATCTTTGATAATCATTTGTATTTCTTTGAGGTCAGTTATGACTTGATCTTTTACATTTCTGATTGTGTTTATTTGGGCTTTTTCTTTCTTTTTCTTGGTCAATTTGGCTAGGGGTCCATCTATCTTGTTTATCCATTCACAGAGCCAGATTTTTGTTTTGTTGATTTTTTTCTATGATATTTTTGTCTTCTATGTCCTGTATTTGGGGTTTTACTTTGATGTTCTGGTTTCTTTTGCTGAAATTAAGGTTTTGGTGGTCTTGTTTTTCCAGTTCCCTTAAGTGATTTGTTAGGCTGCTAATTTGTGAGCTTTCCATTTTCTTGATGTGTATTCATAGAGATATGAATTCCCCTCTTATTACTGATTTCATGGCATCTCAGAAGTTTTGGTATGATATTTCTTTGTTTTCATTTGTTAACATAACATTAATCATTTTCTTGTCTTATCTTTTTTGAGTTGAATATCTCACTCTTTGTCACCCAGGCTGGAGTGCAGTGGAACCCTCACAGCCACCACAGCCTCGACCTGCTGGGCTTAGGCCATCCTTTCTGTCTCAGCCTTCTAAGTAGCTGGAATTACAGATGCATGCCACCACACCCAGCTGGTTTTTGTGATTTATTGTAGAGATGAGGTCTCACCAAGTTGTCCAGACTGGTCTTGAACCCCCAGCCTCATGCAATTCTCTTGCCTCAGCCTCCCAAAGTGCTGAGATTATAGGCTGAGCCACCATACCCAGCCATATTAATCATTTTCAATTGCACAATTTAGGGGTATCTAGTATATTCACAATGGTGTGCAACCACCATCACTGTCTACTTCCAAAACTTGGTCATTTACACAAAATGCAACCTTATATTCCTTAAACAGTTATTCTTTAATTCCTTCTCCAATCTCTGGCAACCACCAACCTACTTTCTGTTTCTAAGGGTTTAACTATTCTAGGTATTTTATATAAAGGAAATCATACAACATGTGACCTTTTATGCCTGTCTTCCTTCACTTAAAATATTGTCTTAAAGGTCCATCAACATTGTAGCATTTATCAATACTTCTTTCACTTTCATGACTGAATAATAATGCTACAATTTTTTTTCATTTTCTTTCTCTCTCTCTGTCTCTCTTTTTTAGACAGGGAGTCTTGCTCTGTCATTCAGGCTGGAGTGCAGTGGCATGATTATAGCTCACTACAACCTTGAACTCTGGACTAATGACATCCTTCTGCCTTAGCTTCTGAAGTAGCTAGGACTACAGTTGTATGCCACCATGCCTGACTAATTTTTAAATTGTTTTGTAGAGACAGGGTCAAACTGATCTTGAGCTCCTGGCTTCAAATGATCCTCCTGCCTTGGTCTCCCAAAGTGTTGGTATTACAAGCCTGAGTCACCATGCAAGGTCATGTTTATTTATCAATGTATGAATATTTGATTTATGTACACCTTTTGACTATTGTGAATGCAGCTTCTATGAATATTTATGTCAAGCATTTATTTTAGCAGAATTGTCTTTTAATTTTCTTGTGTATAGACTTAATAGCGGAATTGTTGGGTCATGTTGTAATTTTATGTTTAACTTTATGAGGAATGGCTAAACTGTTTTCCATAGTGGTAAACCCTTTTAATTCTCACCAGCAATGTACAAGGGTTCCACTTTCTCCATACCCTTGCCAATACTTAATTTTATTTAAAAAAGAAATGTGAAATGGTATCTGATTATGGTTTTGATCCACATTTCTCTAACAACTAGTAGCACTGAACATCTTTTCATGTGCTTGTTGGTTTTTGTATATGTTACTGGCTATATGATTTACCAAATATTTTTCCCAATATATAGGTTGCCTTGTCACTTTCTCGACAATATCCTGTGATCCATCAAAGTATCCATCAAAGTATTCATTAAAATCCATTTTAAAATTTTTGTTGAAGTCCAATTTATATATATTTTTATTTTATTGCTTATATTCAAGAATTCTCTATCAAATCTAAAGGCAGTAGAATGTCTTCTAAGAGTTTTACTGTTTTTAGTTCCTATATTTAGATTATTGATTCATTTTGACTTAATTTTTGTATATGCTGTGAAGTAATGTTCTAAATTTATACTTTTGCATATGGATATCCTTTTGTCCCTGCACCATTTGTTGAAGAGACTATACTTTCCCCTTAAAAGTCCTCTCTCTCTCTCTCTCTCTGTCTCTCTCTCTCCCTCATTCTTTATACCTACTCATGCTCCTTTTCTGCCTTCATGTTCCTCCTACTTTTTTCATCTGCTGCACTTTTAGTCATCCTTTTTTCTTCAGGTCCTAGCTCAAATGCTATTACTTCCCAGGTAATCAAGGATGAAGTTTGTTTACTAAGCTCTTGCGTAAAGAATAGTACAGTGCAGTCTTTCAATGATTGTCTGCTGAATGATCAGACATTGAACTCAGAGACAAAGCAATAAAATTAAAGTGCAAAAGATTTTTTAAACTTTAAAGGACAATATATCTGGGAGAGGTGATAAAAACTGAAATAGACAAAATGTCAGGAGGAGAAAATAAAAGAAAAATAAGCTATCTAAAACCTTTATAATGAGTTTTCAATACTAAAAATTCTGTCTTCTTGGAAAAATGATGAAGTGTGTGTGTGTGTGTGTGTGTGTGTGTGTGTGTGTGTGTGTCTAGAAAGAGAGAGCTAATATATTATTTGAAAAGATAAGTAATTACTCATGCTCAGAAAACTGCTTCTTCGTGACTATGAGTCCTGCCACTAACAAGATTTCTGTGAATTCTGAAGATGATTCTTGAACATCTGCAGGAAAATTCACATCTTCTGTTGAATTGCGGTAAAAGAGAACACTGTCCTTTAATAAAATTATTTTAAGGCATTTACAAATATTTAAATGAGAAGATATTATTTAGTACTTTTTGTAATGAATACCTTTAGCGTATATGTTAAACATTTTATTCTTCTTGTCAGTCATATTTCTCTGTTGCTCTTCAACAATTCAGGCTAAATTTTGAGGTTTAGAATTCAAGGACTATGAGTACAAAAATATATGTAGATGATGCTTAAAAAACCACTGTGTACAAAAGAGAGAAGGAAGAGGTTGGAGATCTGACCACAGAATAAAGGAAAGAAAGATCCTTTACATATATGAGAGGGATATAGAGAAATAAAGAAAATATATCAGAGTCAGTGTTTTGCCCCCAGTTCTTATGCTGAATTTCAAAAGAAGAAGGATTAGATTTGTAATCCAAAATAATATTGGAAAAAGTAGACCTCAGGAGCAGTTTTGTTCCACAGTGAGTGGAATCTGGGTGGCGAGCATCTCAAAGTATCTTGTGAACATGTGTCACTCACATTGGAATGTAAGTAGATATATAAAAAATAGAAGAAGTTCAAACTAAAGGCATTAGAAGTAGCACCATGGGGTCCTCCGTGACACTTATGTGGAATTTATCTGTGAGTTCTTTATTGCTATATTGAGGTCACATAAAATAGGTAATGAGGTAGGCTAGAGAGTTTCCTAGGGGAACAAGGTGGATCAAAGAGCTCATCTGGTTGAGGACTACAGGGCCAGAAAATGCCTGTTCTGTGGTTTCAATGGAGTTATAGTCAATGTCATGGAAATCTTCAAGTCGAAATAAAATATGACCAACAGGAAGCTATAGTCGAGCTCTTAGAACTTGTCTATGACATGAGAAAAGCTCAGGCTTTTCACCAGGTTTAGAGATAAATACAGAAAGCCACCGTAGATGAATAAGAAAGTGCGGGGACTCAAATGTTGATCTAGAGATAGCTCTCCCATCACTGAAGAAGCATTCCATTTTCTGCAGTCCATTCCCACTCATACTGCTATATAAAATAAAAGGGGGAGACACTATGAGAGCCTAAATATTTGCCTAAGAGAGAGTCAGTTTACTTAAAAGAGACTGTTTTGAATTGAAAAAGACTGATATAACTTTGATTGTCAAGTTCACTTTTTAAATTTTGCTTTATGGCAGAAAGTAGTTTAAACCACTTGTTGGAAGTTAAGAAGCCACAAATTAATTCACAATTTATTTTTATTTTTAAAATATTGATCCAAATGCATTTTCATAACATTTTCATATCTATATACTGTTATATTAATTATTTGATCTCTGTTAAAAATTTCCCCCAAGAGCATGCAAAATATTTAAAATTGTAAACCATTTTATTTGCTATCAGATAGATTAAAGTATTTATATGTATGTGGCTAATACATTTATAGAGCAACATATATAAATGAAATGTTTATCATCGCGAGGATAAAGAAGGCGTTGATACTCTGTGACTCACGGGTTAAATCTGACCCACTGCCAAATTTTTGTAAATATAATTTTATTAAAATGTAGCCATGATCACCTGTTTATTCATGTTTGTGGCTGCTTTGCACTACAACAGAATAGGGTAGTTGCAACAGAGATCATAATAATGTAAAGGTTTACGTTTAATTAGTTGACAAATTTGTTGTTGTTGTTGTTGTTTTGGCTACTTTTAAGCATTGGATGGTGGAAATCAGGTCACCTAAAGCCATTGGGAATGAGACAAACTACAAAAAGGAGTTCTTGTTTTCTTGTTTCCCAAGTGTTCTGAAATGCTAGAGTTTTTCTCTGCTTCTATGCTAAATCCTATGCTGCTATTACTGAATACTATAAGCAGTAGAACACTAATATCCAACAGATGCCTTAGCCATTGCTTAAATTATCCACTTGGGTGCAGAGAAGGAAATTAAAAAGAAACCCAGTGAGCATGCACATTTTTTCAAAACAAGTAACATTTTTAGCCCATTTTAATTGCAGATTTCTTTTAAAGGAAAGGCAGTAAACTCTTTAAAGATCCGATTTCAATGTTTCTGAAAAATAAAACAAGTTGGAGGTAAAATGAGTAAATCTGGCTTGCACATTGAGCTGAGCTCCAGGGTGTCAGAGCTTGTTGGAAATCAGCAGAGCTTTCCATAGACAAGCTGCAAGGATCATAGACTCATGCTGGGTTATAAAAACACTCTGATTTTATATCTTCTTCCTTCAGTTTTGCTATTCTGACCTTTCAGTGCAGAGTCAAACTATCAAGTAGGAATGAAATAAACAATGACAATTCTTTGCAAATTAAAAATGGAACAACTTTAAAACCAAAAAAGAGAGTCTCTGAATATGTTTGAGGCCAGAGAGCTTCCTGTTTCTAAACTTGCACTACTGGGCAATCCCCAAATTTGTATAACTGTTCCTTTTATTCTGCTTATTTTAAATGAAATATCATTTATAGCCTCTAGCAGCATAATGTTAGTTCATGATATTTGAAATCATGGCATCTGAACCAAATTAATTTCAAGATTCAAAATCTTCACAAAACAACTCTAGCCTAAAGATTTTTGCAATTCAGAGCTCTTTACATGGATCCAAACTAGAAAGAAACGAAGTGGATAATAATCCATTGCCATTTCCCTCAGTTCAGGAAAGAAGCACAATCAGAAACAGTTAAAGCATATCCTATAAGCACTGCCATTAGTTGATTTTAGATTAGTCAGCTACTCAGTTGTCTGTGTCAGTTCAGATACACTTAATCAGTGAAATCAAGGGAAGAAATAAAATCGATATGCTTTTTTCTAATGGCTAACAGTTGTTTCAAACTCTCGGATCCAAAGGAAAAAAACCCTAAAGTTATATTTTTAAAAACTCCTTAGATGTCTGTATGTACATGATATGTACTGTATTTTCATGAGTTCATTCAATTAATGCTTTGAAATAAACTGGATTTTTTGTTGCTGTTTGCAAAGGATAACACCAGGATAAATTGGACAAAAGAGGAAGATCCTAATGATTCGGGGATGAAAACAGCAGAAAAAATTACAAAGGTTAGAGTAATATAGTGAAAAGGTTGAGGGAGACTGGACCAGTAACTGAAAGGATGAATTATTGATTCAAGTCCAGCCGCAGATAAATCCTTAGAGATTTGTTACAGCTTGTAAGCTGCTCACAATAAAATCAAGCACCAGGGCTCAACTCGTCCACAAAATATGTGAGTTGTTTATTTATTTTGATTTCTTTTTTTGTTTAATAAATAATTTCACTTTCAACTTCTAGGCTAGGATTTCCCAAAGCTGTTAGAATTCAGAACTAATCAACATGCTAACCTGCCAGACTATCCTTGAATAGGTATAATTTACACCATAACGGTAAGCAATGAAATTTTCCCCAAGAATTTAGATAAAGGAACTCTAGCCTTGTTATGAAGCAGTCTCTTTAAAGGTCTCACTTGATAAAATTACTTGAGTAAAAGAAAATAATCTCTATATTTTCCCTTCTGTGAGAAAAATTTTTTCTTAAATATTTTTAATACTCAAGAATATTTTGAAAATTTTTTTAGGTTATGAATAAGTCAGTTATCTGTTAGTCTCAAAACAATTTTCCTGAAAGTAAATTATACATGTTTGAATAGGATGACACTCCAGTTACCACAGGCCCTGCACTAAATTCAGGATCCCTGTATTATATTTAATTGCTTTGCCCCTCAGGTCACAGAGTTTTTAGAGCTCCCTGGTGTCCTCCAGGATATAAAATACATACCTCCATTGACTTTCTTTTTCTTTAAGACTCAAATAAGTAAAAATGAATGACAGTAACAGTAAAATGCTATCTAAAATTGTAATGGGCAGTAAGAGAGTTATAATCACTTGGCAAACTGTAGGTAGCTGAGAAAGTAGACATGAATACATTCTGAGTTCAGTTCATGGCTCAGCCTAATACAATCAGCTGCCTGATTTTAATTTCTGTGTCTCAGTTTCCTTACCTGTAAAATGGAGTTGATAACAATACTTCCACTTTTAGGAATGTGGTGAAAATGCACTGAGATTATTTTGAGTCTGGTGTGTAGCATATTTGGAGATACTGAAATAATTTATTTTTTTTAATATTATTATTTAGGCATACTGGACAGATGACACTGAGTTTAAGGATAACAAAATATTTCCAAGAACACACTTTCTTTATTTTTGTATTTAAGTTCATGAAAACTCAAGTAGTATTACCCATCAGAAAATTAACAAAAATGCCAGCAGTTTGGCATTTACATGAAAATATCTATTATTTAAATTATCAGCTGATTCTACTTGGTTCAAGTGATCTACAGATTCAAATATTTATTCATCTTTAAGTTTAATTACTTTGAGTTGGTCCAAGAATACACCATCATAACTTCGAGTAGAAGTTGATTGAAGTTTGACAAGCAGCCTTTCTGAGTGCAAAAGGATAAAACTGGACCCCTTTCTGGTGAAGTGAGGAGCTATGATCAGATGTGCAAATATAACAAGACGTAAAACAAAAGAAAAACAAAAATCAATACTTTTGTTTGAGCTGGCATCTTTGTGTACTGGGTATAGGCAGGGTTGATGCTTGTGTGATTAATGTTTCGCCTTGCACACATTCTCCATTCTCAGCATGCCTGCTCTGTGAATACTGGTGAGACAGCCCATGGTAAACAGTTTTTGTGGTGCTTACAGCACAGTTTTCTTCCAGACACTGACCACACATAGTTACTAGATAAATAAAGGAAGTCAGGATTAATTTTTCAAGCTGAGTTAGAACCTCCAATGCTAGAAATACACCTTTTATTTTGAAGCCCATGGTGCACTATCTCATGGTACATGTCAAATCATCAGGAACCTAAATTGCAGGCTTGGTGAAATCAAATGGAATAAATTGATTCCAAGGATAGGTAAAACATGCTTCTTTACTCTGCAATGAAATTTTTTTAATATTCCTATTACATATACACTTAGGTATAACTGTAATCAGCTAGAATAACTCAAATCTGTACAACGTTAGATTGAGTTTCCATGCTAGAGATTGTAAAACAATCCAGAAACTCCAACACAATATGATAAAAGCTATCATATCTTCCATAATCCAAATATCACAATGGCTGCAATATAATTTTTAATATCCACATTTACAGAGTGAATGACATGTAGCTGAAAATTAAGTCAATATTTTTCACTAATATATTTTGCCAGATAACATTTACAAATTTCAACTTAGCAGCACCGATCAATCTTTGTAAAACATTGTATATGGTACTCAATAAACTCTCACAATTACCATAAAATACAAATAAAAATAGTTTTATGTTTATAGTAGAAATTGCCTTAATATATTTGCATGATTTATGTAGAGCATGTATTTTTTTAATCTCAGGTTGGCTCTCCCTCTATCACCTCAGTGTTTCAAGGTATTCAGTTAGTATACACTTACATGGCAGTTGAGTAAACTTGAATTCAGACTGGATACTAGGTGAGGTATGAGATTAATATGTTCTTAAGAAATAAAAAGTATTTAGTGTTTGTTAGGGTCACATCTTGCTGGGGTCTCCAAAAATGTTAGAGTCACACTCCCAGTGGGGCCTCCAGAATGTTAGGTCAGGCCCGCTGGTGATATGGGGTGTCTGATGTGTGATCCGATGCTGCTTGGACGATGCAAAGAATTGCACAGAGGTTAGATTAGAAAATATAGTTTATTTAGAAAGTAAATTAGAAAGAGAGAGAGAAAAAGGAGATTCACCTCCCCAAGGTAGGGGAGGGGGCCAAATTTTAAGAAAACATGGCCTGGTCACAGTTCAAAGAGCAAATGGCCACACCAGAGTCTAGTAAGACAATGGCAAGATGACTACTCATGGTTGAGTCCTTTTAACCATTTCCCTTGTATGGGGCAAGGTCATTAAGGTGATTGGGTGGTGTTCTGCTCCATATCATCACGAAGGGGTAGGTAAGCGCAGGTACTGACGTCAGGGATGGACAGCAGGTAGATGGGTAGGTTAGTCACATGATTGCTGCCATGGTGGTGGACTAGATTTGAAGGAGACAAGCAGAGGGGGCTTTCCTGCAAGAGACTGGACATTTGCAATCCACAAACTCCTTGACCAAAAGTTGGTCTATTATCTTTTCTATGACTTCCCCAGTCAAGGGGTGATCTTTGATCTTCCCCTTGAGAAGGAACCTGAAAGTTATTATACTAAACCATTAATTGAAAGGTTGGACTGATGGGCTGACCTGGTCTTGCATCTGATGGAGATTTGTCGAGGGGGTGGGGTAGGCTGCCAGCTTGGCCTGCAGTAGAATGTCCGAACACTTCCTAAAACCTTCCTATTGGAAATTTATCTATGTTTAAACTGTATTAGATTCAAAGCATGTCAGGGGTAGAGTCTAAGCAAAAATGGTTATGCTGAGGCAAAAAAAACTCTGCTAAACTAAGTTTATTCTAGATTTCTATAGGTACCTCCTTTCAGTGTTGAAATGCATAAAGTCTATATGTACTTTTATGTTAAACAGCAAAAAAGTGAGATAAAAGAGGAAGGCAAAAAGAATATGTAACAAACTTTTAGTAATTTATGACCCCAAGAGAAAAAGTATAAGATTGTCCTTTGTTTTATTCCTTCAAATTTTATATCTCTGTGAAAATTTTCATAGTAAAAACATTTATATGATATTTGCCTTGATAAGAAATCTATGCTTACTTATTGAAGTATTAATGGGCAGTCATCAGTATTTTAAAATGCTTACATATGTAAACATGGATCCTACATAATGAAAGTCAAGAGTAAAATTAAATATAGCCATAACTATTATATATGTTCATATATGCATATTATCATTAACATTAATTTCAATGTGATTCCATTTCTTCTAGAAAATATAATGGTATTTTTCTAATACAATTTTTTTAGTTGTTTTCAGTATTAGAGTCCATTGCATATATTAGATACTCAGTAATATTTGATTAATGTATAAAAGAATAAATGGACTAGAAAGCTGTATATACTGTAACATAGTCCATATTATTAATTATCTCGTGTAAGGTACTCTCTGCTATATATTGCATTTGTTTTCCTTGGACCACAGATTTGACTCTTTGCTACAAATAATGATAAATGATTTGGCAACGCTGCTCTCTAATGAAGAATTTCAGTTATAATTAGACTATATTTTAAATGTCATGTTCCATACAATTTAGGAAAATAAAGTATTGAGATACCAGCATGCATGTATAGTTTAATATAATGTTTCTAATATAAAAATATGTATTCCAATTTTAGTAACTTAATATATAGTGATTTTTAATTTCATTTATTATGGTAATTGATAACTAATTTATGATATTATTAGCTGGCAACCAGTGACTGATAAGAGGCAGGTGTTAGAAAGATACTAATAAATTAGATTGTAAATTTGTTAAAATCATTAGATGGAAAATAGTAAAGGTCTTTATTTAAAAACTCATATTTTGATGAAGAAATCTACTGCCATTATCATTTTGAAGTTTATACTAAAGTATTTGACTCTGAGCATTGACTGCAAATATTTGGTTTCATATGCTTTAGAAACATAATGCTAAACCTTTGGATCTTGTTTTTTAATTTGGAGGAAGTAGAAAAATGATTGAGATAAATTATATAAACCTGGAGGACATTATGCTAGGTGAAATAAGTCAGACACAGAAAAACAAATATGACATAAGACAAATATGATATAATTCCACATATAAGCGAAATTTTAAAAAGTCAAACTCATGGAAGCAGGAAACAATGTGGTTGCCAGGGCTCAGGATTAGGCAAAATTAAAAGATGTTTATCAAAGGGCAGGAAGTTTCAGTTATTCAGGTATAGCAAAATGATTTTAGTTAATAATACTGTATTGTCTACTTAAAAATTGCTAAGAGAGATCTTAAATGTCTTCATCACAGAAAAAAATGTGAAATGGATAAATTAACTGGCTTAATTGTGGTAATCAAAAATTCACAAGATTTTATATATATATATATATATATATATATATATATACACACACACACACACACACACACATATACATATGAAAATATCACATTGTATATCCTGAATATATACTTTTTATGTAAGTATACCTTAATAAAGCTGAAAAAATTTTTAATTTCTGACAGGCTGTGGGTATTAAAACTATAAGGAATCCAAACGCAGAATGCAGATTTTCTGGTCCAACTCTTTTAGGCAACACATATTTTCCTTTATTTTCTTTTCTTTGGGGGGAGGAGGGAAATTTCAGTATGTATGTATGTATGTGTGTATTTATATACTTTATTTTATTTTAAAGATGTGGGGTACAAGTCAGGACTAGATACACAAGTAATCCGTGTGCAGGTGTTTGGGTCTCCAACTGGTTCTCACTTCTCCTGGTTTAGGATCAGTTACCCTTTATGTTGTTAAATGCCCCTCCCCTCTCTCTGACAGTGTCCCACAACTGCTGATCCCTTCCTTGTGCTATTGTGAGTAATGTTCAGAGCAATACATATTTTATTAAGTATCCTTGGTATTAGTATTTTGACTTCTGCCACTAGGTTTCCTGGCGTAAGATCTTACAGATAAATTGAAAAAAATACAAAAGAAAAGAATCATTAGGAGCAATCAGAATACTTAATGTTCTCTCAAATGAATCCATATTCAGTTACAATGAAAGAGTCCTAGATGCTTTTGTTAATCATTGTAAGAACTAAGATTCATACCCAACCAGCTCATTTCATTAATATACAAAGTAATTTTAATGTGTGGGGAAACCTGTGGTTTCAAATAAGTACTGACTGAGGCTCATTATATAGCAAGTTTGCACCCCTCAGGGGTGGAAAAGATAAAGAATGCATACTATCTGATATACTAGTGGTGACTGGAATGAGGTTGGGCCACAGGTTGGGAGACATAATTGCAAGAGACTCACATACCATGGTGAGGTATTTAGATTTATTTTTTAGGACAATAAAGTGACCTGGAGTGGTTTTAGTTGTCTGTTCATTTCTTAAGCAAAAGAATGGCATTCTGAAATATGTTTATGCCAGAAAAATTTTTCTGACAGCTGGTTGGAAAATGAAGTGCAGTAAGAAGGGAATGAAGGCATGAAGTCTACTTAGAATTATTATGGTATGATAATCCAAGCAGGAGATAGTGACAGCCTGAGCTGAGGCAGTGGCAGTAGGAATCAAGAAGAGGCAAGAACTTCTAGAGGTATGGGAGAGGAAGAAGAGATAGAAATTGGTGTCTGTGTTTGAAAAAGGAGCAAGGGGAAGGAGATCCTATATATGGACCCATAGGGCATCAAACAGCCCGTTGGAGAATTGTCACATTAATTCAGTAAGTAGCAGTTAGGATAATATTTTCAAATAGAATCCAGACAAAAAAGGTCACATTTGTATGATTCCGTTTTTATGTAATATCTAAAACAGATAAATAAAGACAGAAAGCAATTTAGTGTTTACCAGGGTCTATGGGGTGGGGACAAATTATAGTGATTGCTTAACAGATACAGAATTTCCTATTGGGCTGATGAAAAAGTTTGGAACTTGATAGAGTTGTGGTTGCACCCCATTGTGAATGTATTAAATGCCACTGAGTTGAACACTAAAATGGTTGCTTTTATGTTGTGTGAATTTTTCCTCAAGAAGCAGAAACATAAAGGGGAAAAAAATGAATGTGATAGATAATATCAAAGTTTATCATACATGGAATGAGACAGTATTGTTCGTGATGCTTCCATTTCGAGTTTGTAGGTTTGAGTGTATTCTAGGTTGCAAAATAAAATATATTTATTAATGTGGCTCATAGTCAAAAAAGTTTGAACGTCATGATTTGGAAGGCTGGTTGCATGGTGAGGAAGATAAATGAGAAAAGGACACACGAGGAATTTTCCTGGGAGAAAATGAGGCTGTAGCAGATTTAATTGAATGTCTGCCAAGCAGATGGAGCCATGAGTCTGAAGTTCAAGAGAGGTTCCAGCTTCCTCTGCAGAGTCTCAGTACAAAATAAAATAAAATATATTTGGTACAAAATATGTAGTTAAAGCATTCATAATTATAACTAAATAAAATTTTATTTATATTCTTACTGAAAATAAAATAGTGTCTTTGTAAAATAAAAAGAAATTACAACTGAAGCTTTGCCAACATGTACTGCAATTGTGAAATGAAATGAGCTATATTTCAAAACATTCAAGAATAACACGCAAGAAAACAGTACACATATTTTTGGAAATTAAAATCAATTTTGTCTATAAGTATTAATATAACTTGATGACATTTGAATAATTAAAATAATTAAAATTTATTTTAAAATTTATTAAAATAAACAAAATTTATAAGTTGTCATATTTATCTTATGTCAATATTAAAACGACTGAAATGTACAAAGGTGCAAAGAGCAAAGAAAGCTGTTTGTGGTGTACCAGTGTACCAAGAACAAACTATAAACTGAAGGGTTGTTTGACTCAGTGTTCATCCAGAGAAAGATTTTGAAATGAATTTGATCTAACATAATTTTCATTTAGTTGCCAGTTTTTCACCAATAATTAGAGGTGAGGATTGTTGATTGTAAATGCACATATTGACAATTGTAATTTATATATTGTTTAGAAACAAAATTAGTTCTGAATAGTTACTGCTTCCTCTTGGGGTTCTATAATTCTTAATAGCCATGATAAAATATATTTTCACCAAGACTATTTTAAATTTATCCACATACAATAACAAGGGTAAAATGAAAATAGTATTATCTATCTGATCAATTAAAAAAAGGTAATTTTGATGTGAACCAAGTAGTAGTGCCTTAAAAACCAATTCTGGGGTAAAGGGCTCATAAGAACTGTGTACTGTTTTTTCAACTTCATGCAAGTGTTAAAGTCTTCACAAATAAAAAATAAAAACATTTTTCAAAAAGATTGTACAGAATGCTGGTCGTGAGAAAACACTGTAAACTAATGGGAAGAATACATGTACCATGAAATTCATACATTTCCTGGGTACCTGAAATCCATTAATTTCATTTTACCAACATTTATTATGTGATTATTATTTATAATTCGGAGATTCATTAATAGTAATCTGTAGGGCAAACCATGGATGATAATTAAGTCTGTTTCTGAATACTTACTAAACTCTTTTCTGCGATCGCTTAATGTTAAGCTGAGAACAATTAAATGTGTATCTCCAATCTGAATATTCCCACTGCACACTAGACTCTTTATCAAACTTTCTATTAATCATTCAGATGTCTAATAGGCACCCTCAGTTTTACAGATCTGAAATTGAGCTACTAGTATCTATCCTGAAACCACCTCTCTGATAGCCTTTTGTCTCAGTTAATGACATTTTTTGTTGCTGTTTCAGTTGCTCAGGCCGGTAACCTTCAAGTCATCCATTTATATTCTGTTTCTCTTATGCCTCACATATTATTAGTCAGCAAAGCTCATGTCAGCTCTACTTTCAGAAATAATCTATAAGTTGGGCTCTTCTCACCACACTTACTTTCAACACCCTGTCCAAGATGCTATTGTTACCAGCATTGGGATCTTGACCCTCGGTAAAGAGAAATAAATCGAGAGTGACAGACTTGAGCAAGGCTGCTTATTGGGACTTTCAGCTGGAGTGGAAGCAGAGACAATAACAACAAAAAAGAACTCTCTTGATTGGTTAGGCTTTTATTTCCCCCTGCCTTCCTTTTAGGTAGTGTTTTGGTCTGTTCAGGTTGTTCGGAGGGTCGCGCTTGTGCAGTTCTGTGTCACGTTCTCATGTGTCACATGTTTTATTAGTATCTTAAATATCCACCCAGGGGGGTGATTTTACCTATTATAGTGAAGCAAAGGTTACTGTGCTTTTGTGCATGTGGCGTTTGAGGAAAGTCCCTAGCCCTCTGAAGACAGGAACTTGAGGTTAAAGGGCTTTTGGGCTATGGATACTGGTTGGCTTGTTTATTGAAAGGAAGTGTTTGTGGTTATAGGCAAAGGACCAACCTGCCTAAAACATTGAAACAGCCAGCACAAGGAAGAAATGTGCAGGCGCCCTTTCTTAGTTGTCCTGTCTGTCTCACATTGCTCCTCAACTTGTGTAAGGAACTCCTAACCGATATCTGCTATTTCCCTAGTCTCATGTCACCCATTTTCAACATAACAGCAAAATAGTGCTTCTCTTCTGCCAAAATTCACTCTTGGTAATCCCCTTTCCCATTACCTTATGTCTCTCTCCTCTACAGCTCACATCCTTCTCCCACTTCCAGTCATATGGCCCTCTTTGCTGTCTTTTAAACATGCCACACGTTCCTACACCTATCAACTAAAGCTTTTGTTTTCGGTTTTCTTAGAATATTCTGCCTGGAATAATCTTTCCCAGACTATATACATGACCATTTTTCTCATTTCTTTAAGTCTGTAGTTAAAAGTTTGCTCAGAGACAGTTGACTGTGTAATTGATCAATAAATAAAAAAATTCTTGATTCAAGACATGTAATTAACACAGTACCAGGTCCACTATTGGGGAAGAGAGGGCCTGCTAGAAGCCAGTACCTCAACCACATGCAACTTAATTGTGTAGTAAATCCTCACATGTACCCCAAAACTTGAATGAATGAATAGATAAATAAATAAATAAGTAAAACAAAACCAAGAAAAAGACATGTGACTAAGGAAGTGAGATCAACATTTTGAACCATCTTTTTCAAGTTTTTATTGATTCCAAAAGCAGCAACTAGAAGGCTAAGTTAAGTAGAACTTTCAACAAACTTGTAAATCTGGTGGGTACATGAAAATGAAATTCAGGATAGATTATGGAGGAAAAGTTCTGGAAAATACCCTGGAATTTTTAGTGGAGTCATGAAGTGATCCACTCTTGGATTATGGGTATAAAAACATACAGTATACTGTTTTTCAGAGGGAATGAACCCCTATTTTAAAGTCTGTTAATTTCTGATTGAATTTATACTGTTGACTCATCTCTCTTAGTTTATGAATTTATTGCATTATTATTTTTGAAATGAAACAATTTTCTAAGGTCAGATTATATTTCTGGTATTGTGATTGCTTTTGGTATTTCAATAGTTAACCTAATTAGGTACCTCAAATCTAAACCTATATTATGTTGAGAACAAAAAAAGAAAGACAAACAGATGCATGTACAAACTTTTGTCATGACATTTAGTTTTCATAATAATTTGACATAAAAATACGCAAAATTACTATACACAGTTTATAGTACACTGTTGATAACTGCATTGTGACATATTCAGTGTTCATTATGGTGTATTTTTTAAACCTTTTTTCTTTTATGGTATGGAAATCACTATCATTTGTTACTAAAAAGCACAATAGTGCACTTAGAATTGACACTCCTTAAAAAAATATGTGAAACTTAAGTGATTTAAATGCGTTTTTTTGGAACCGATACAACAAATGTAATTAAATTAAATTTGGTTTGTTGTATTGAATGGATGTAATTTTTTTTGTGACTATTTATCAAGTGAGATACAACTTTGGATGGCTTCCTTTATAATCTACATGTGTTCTTCTCCAGTAGAGAAAACTTGTGGCACTCTAAAAGCATAACTGTGTTGGTATCCCACCTCTGTAATCTTTTATTTGTGCAAATTGGAACAGATAACTTCAGATCTATTCGTTTCAGTCCTTCATCTATAAAATGAGAAGATAAATTCCTACCTTTTAAAGTTGCTATGGGAATTTCCCATGTTTATATGTGTAAAATATCTGGTACAATGATGATAACAGAGCAGATGCTCAATAAGTATTAGCCAAGCTATGTCTTTCAATTCATACTGATAAAGAAAGTACAAGATTTGGTCTCTGCTCACAAGTTTTCAATAGCACTGGGGAGATGCAGTGGGGTGAAAGGTGGCTCCCAAAGTGATATGTTCACATCAAGTTCTTAGAACTCATGACTTTTGCCTGATTAAGAAGTATTTGCAGACATAATTAAGTTAATAATCATGATGTAAGAAAATCATTATGGAGTATCCTGATGGTCCTTTGATGCTATAACAAATGTCCTTATAAGATAAAGGCAGAGGGATATTTGAGATAGAAATGAGAAGACACACAAAGAAGTAGAGGCAATTTGACCATGAAGACAGAGATTGGAGTACTGGAAACACAAGCCAAGGAACAACTGGAATACCCAACAAGGAAAAAGATCTCTCTATATTGTCCTATGTCCAAATAGTTTATAAAGATGCATAATACAGACTGGGTTTGGTGGCTCAGCCTGTAATCCAAGCACTTTAGGAGGCTGAGGCAAGTAGATTGCCTGAGGCTGCGGGTTCGAGACCCGCGTGGGCAATTTGGTGAGACCTCATCTCTACAGTAAATCAAAAAACTAGTTGGGTGTGGTAGCACATGCCTGTAGTTCTGGCTACTTGGAAGGCTGAGGCGAATGGATCGTGGGAGCCCAGCAGTTCGATGCTGGGGTAGCTGTGAGTATGCCACTGCACTCCAGCCTAGGTGACAGAGTGAGATTCCAACTCAAAAAAAAAAAAACAAACGGTGTGTAATACAGCGAATACTTTTTCAAACAGAATCCTACAGTTGTATGCATTTAACTCTGATTAGGGTACTCTAGGTGTGAAGGCAGGCTTGCCAGCCTGGGGTCATGGGAAAAGCACACAGATTGGTCGTTACAAGCTGTAGTAACTGGGTAAATGAGTTCCACACTCTATAACTCTCCACTGAAAGTGAGGGGACTGGACTAGAAAATTTGTCATGCCATCATCCTTTTGTTGGTGACTACGTCTAAAAAGACAGTATGGTTTCAGCACCATGGACAGTCACAATCAGCACGAAAACTATATGGGACCAAGGAGCAATGCTAACAGGGGTGTTATAAAACTTATGTTTAAAGCAAAGTTTCAGGGTTAGTTTTAATATTTCAAGTTAATGTAGTGTTTGTGATAATAAGGAAACTTTTCCATTTTCATTTTTGTAACGCCTTTCAGAATGATGAACATCTTGGAAAACAACAGAAACAATTTACCTTGAGAAGAAAATCTCTGTATTTATTATCTAAATGTTCCAATTAATAGTGATTGAAGATTTGTACAGAAAATGCCTCAGAAGATAAAAATGAACACACAAAAAGTTACCAAAAACAGCTAAAAATGCATTAAACGTTATGCTTCTGTGTTCGTCAATTGAATGACATTAGTAACTTGAGAAGAATTAAGTTTGAAATGTGTCAACTTTAAAGATACATATAAATATTTTTAATTAGCTTGAACCACATTAAAGTTGTTATAATATACTTAGAATTTAGAATCAACTTCTCCCTCAAATATTTTAGGGTCCAGTGCCTTCCTCAAAGAAGGGGATAAAGTCTCATCCTATCCATCCTCAATATATGAAAGCAAATGGAATCAGGTTATTTAAAAGTCAAATTTGAAACCCTCCAAGGTCAAACTGAAAGAGTAAAGGGGTCTATCACAAAAGCATCGTGTGTCCTTGAGGATGCACACTCATGAGGTAGAATGTCATCCAAGATTCCTTCATGATGGTGGAAGTAGAGGGACTGTGGCAAAGGAATGGTATGGTTTTATCCATTTATTTATAAGCCTGCTATTTGGAAAACATGTGTGCTGGGTGTACAACAATGAAGACATCAATATGACTCTTTGTATCTAACACGGAGATTTCTGCTGGGGAGGTAATTCCACATTTGTGGGGGCATGGAAGAATGAGAGTTAATCTAGAAAGAGCAAGGATGCCTACTGGACTTTGAGAACAGCTTTCCACTCTCACAAGATAGAAAGGAAATAGAAAGTACAGAAAGAGAATTTTTGCAACTAGGAGTTTTTCCTGGTCCTTACCACTTTAGTAGGAAGAAAAGAAAAAGGAGAACAGACAGACATGCACACAGTGTGACTTTATGCGCAGATATAGCCCAATCTGAGTACTGCAACCTGTCAGATTTGTATTTTTTCCACCTTGGGATTAAACGGGGAAGAGAACTAATTTAATAGGATGAACAGTCAAAGGGCATCTCCCTAGAGGAGAACAGTGTAACTTGTATTCAACTCTCTTAAAAGGGAGTATCATGATCACAATATAATTTTTATATCTGATAAACATATACTTCCTATTATCTTTTCAACAGATCTGCATATCAGAAAGCTTTACCATTCAACAGTCAATCAAGTCAATCTGGATATTAAAAAGACAGGGACCCTTATATGACATTTCAAAGAGAATGGAATATATTTGCAAAATTATAGTTTAAAATTCTAAAATGTATGTGTAATGAGAGTATGGTAATGTGCCACATTATTCAAGAAAGCAGAATTACACCAAAGATCATATAGTACATTATAAAACTGCAAAGAAAACTAGCTGGTGTGAGTCACCATTGTTACAGATCAGTATCAAAGTGTAAAAACTGAAGTCAATAAATAGATTATGATTATGAAAAAAAGAAACAACTGGAGCTAACCATTTGCTGGAAGAGGCAAAAATCAAGTTCTCTATAGAAAGTTTGGAGAAAATAAGACCCTGATAAAGCCTTGATTTCAGACTTCTAACAGTCACATATGAGAAGCAATACATATAAATTGCTTTAAGCCACTCAGTTTGTAGTAACTTCCTATTACAGCCCTAGTAAACAAATATAGGAGATGGACCAGGCTACATCTTCAGTGGCAATTTATTAAAAGTGTTCGCTATTATAAGTTATATCCTTATCTTCTAGTTTCAAATTGCAAAATAGCTTTACCCTTTAAAATTTCACAAATTAAGTCATTTATTCATGCATTTAGGTGGTAATTACTTTGTTCTGATTATATGACAGATCAGTTCTACAGAAATTTATATGAATTATTATCCTAAAATAGCTTATAAGCTAGCAAAGGACATTTTCATGGAGGATAAAATTAAATGTAATATAAAAACAATATCTAAGCCACTTGGGTTCTTTGAGATAGTGTTGAGTAATTTTGAAATTACTAATTTTAACAAAATAAACTGGATTATTTTATTAAAGTAATCGAATTGCTTGTGTGTATAAATACACACACATATACGTACATATATGTATGTGTCTTCTCCAAATAAAGTTTTCACGAATAAATTATATGCTAAAAGAACACCTATCAGCATCTATAATTTAAATTCTTGCTGAGCACAGTGGTGGTATCCCACCTCTATAATTCCAGCTACCTAGGAAGCTGAGGTGGGAGAACTGCTTAAAGCCAGGAGTTTAAGATCGGCATGGGGAACATAGCAAGATCCCATCTCTAACAAACATATAAATAAATAAATAAATAAAATATATTGTTCTCCAAATGGGAGCTACCATGTGATCACTGGAGAATTTAAGTGGAAATTAATTTTCATCTGGAGAATTAAAAGGTTTGATCCTTCTGGTGAAGTAATTTTCATTTGATTCTGTGTTCTCAGACAGGTTTTGTTTATAAAGAATAAAGTAAACAAAAAGTGGTATAAAGATACATTTAGGAATCATTTCATTAAGCATTTGTTAAGTACCAGTGGTACATAATGCCTCAACATGAGAAATGAAGAGTGGCCATCTCAGGCATACATCAAAATTGGTAATAAATGTAATTTAGAAAAAGAGATATTTGTCATTTACCATATCATGTTACAAAGGTGACAACACAACCCTGATAATAAGATATTGAGGGGAAAGGCAATCACAAAACATATCCATCTTCCACATGGCTATTACCATTTTGTCTGTGACTGTTTCAGAAGACTCAGATTCTAGAACATGTGTTTGATTGCCCTTGCAAATAAATAAGCAGGCAAATGGTACATTTTAGTGGAATGGGGACCACACTTAGTGCAATGAACAACATGTGGTGAGGAAAGATGGAAATCAAGGATGTACACAAGTTTACAATTAAATCGGATCAGATATAATTTATTATAAGTTTTAATTGTGAAACAATGCAAAATGGCTATCTACAATAGTTGCAAGATATATTAGAAGCATGGATTTTTAAAACAAATAGACATTTAAGGTTCTACAGTAAAATATTCAATGCTCATAATTATAAAAAATAACAATAAAAATGTAAAATACTGAACAATGATTAATTTCCTAAGAAATCTGGCATATTTTATAAACTTGATAACTTGATATAGGACTTGATCTCTAAGGAAGTTTCCAATGGTCAAATGAATCAACAGCTACAGCAAAAAAAAAAAAAATACACACACACACACACACACATACAGGTATACTTATGTCAGAATTACAAATACCATCAACCATATATATTAGCCTAGAAACTTTTCCTAGGCCTTAAGACAGAATGTTGAAATGCGACATTTGGCCTTGACATTTGTTCTGGTCTACTATTCCATAGTTTGTTTGAGAAGATCAGTTTTAGTTCAAGCAAATGCTACAGCTTATTCAGAAAACTAACAATGCTAGGTGCTAAACGATTGTTTTTCAAAATATTTAAACCAAAGACTAGAGAAATTCATTTTACATCACAACCCAGTCCATATACAAACACCACTTAAAACAAAAGTTTCACAAAACAATCCCTACTTCTACCATATGTGATGTTCTCTGATACTTTTTTATTTTTTATTCTATTATTTAAAATATATATATATGCTGATTTTGACCCATTCAGAGATTGAGACCTGTTTACTTGCAGTTGTGCATGTGTCTGCATGTGTGTTGTTTGATATTGCCCTTTCATAAATACAACCTCATACCTCCTGCCCCACTTTGAACCCCCAGCTAGCACTAATCAGTTCTTGTTTTCGAAAATTTTACATTTTTTTTTTGAGTTGGAGTCTCACTCTGTCGCCCAGACTGGAGTGCAGTGGCTGCTCCCGGCCACCGCAGCCTCGACCTGCTGGGCTCCGGCGATCCTTCCGCTTCAGACTTCCAAGTAGCCGGAATTACAGGCATGCGCTACCATGCCCGGCTGATTTTTTTGATTTATTGTAGAGATGAGGTCTTGCTGCCCAGGCGGGTCTCGAACCCGCGGGCTCAGGCAATCCACTCACCTCAGCCTCCCAAAGGCGTGGGATTACAGGCTGAGCCACCGAGCCCGGCTTACATTTCAAAAATGATATATAAATGAAATTATACCGTATGTTACCTGTTGTGATTGACTATTTGCACTCAGCATAATGTCTTAAAATTTATTCAAGTTGCTGCACATATTAATAATTCATTATTTTTATTCCTGAGTAGTATAACGCAATATGATTGCACTACAGTTAGTTTAGCAATTCACCTGTGGAGGATATCTAGAATCTTTTCAGCTTTTGGCTACTATAAATACAGCTGCTATGAACATTCATGTATAGGTATTTGTATGATCATTCACTTCCTAGGATAAATGCTCAAGAGTGGAATAGCTAGGCTCTATGGCAATTGCATTTTTAGCTTTATAAAAATTCTTTCAGGTAAATTATGCTATTTTGCATTTGTACCATCAAAGTATGATTGATTAAATTTATTGATATCATCAACAGCATGTGATGTCATTTTTTCTTTTGTTGTTGTTTTTAATTTTAATCATCCTTGTTGTTATATCTAATTATGGTTTAAATTACATTTCCCTTTCAACTTATTAAAACCAATATGCTAAATATATTTTCATGTATTTACTTGTCATTTGTATATCCCATTCAGTGAAATGTCTTTTCAAGTTTTATTTTTTTAGTATGTTTTCTCTCTCTCTCTCTCTCTCTTTTGCTAGATCTAGCACTGTTGCCCAGTCTAGAGTGCAGTGTCACAGTCAGAGTTCACCACAAGAGTCCTCTTGCCTCAGTCTCCTGAGTAGCTGGCACTACGGGCACATGCTACCATTCCCGGCTTTTTTTTTTTTTTTAGAGACAGGATCTCCCTGTGTTGCCCAGGCTGAACTTGAACTCCTAGCCTCAAGAGATCTTCCCACTTATGCCTCCCAGAGTGCTGGAATTATAACCGTGACTCACCATGCCTGATCTTTTTACTATTTTCTACTTGAATTGCTTGTTTTTGTTTTGTTTTATGATTAAGTTTTGAAAGTTCTTTGTTTATTATTGATATTAATTCTTTTTAAGATTTGTAGCTTGCAATTTTTTTTTCTCATTTTTTTAACCTCTCAATAGGGATAACACTCAGAGCAAATCTTTTGAGTATTGATGAGGACATTTTATCACCTTTTATGGATCATGATTTTGGTGTCAGGTCTAAGAACTCTTGGCCTAAATCTTGAACATTTTCTCCTTTTTAGTCCCAAAGGTTTTTAGTTTCATGTTTTACATTTAAGTCTGTGATCTATTTTGAGTTAATTTTTATAAATTGTAAGACATGGATAAAGTTTTTTGTTGTTTTTATGCATGATTTCCAATTACTCCAGCATCATATTTTAAAAATACTATCTTCCCTCCATTAAACTGATCTTGCAACTTTGTCAAAAATCAGTTGAACATATTTGTGCAATCATTTATTAACGTTTGTCTTTATGATTGGGGAACCCCCAACAAAGGAATTATCTTTTTGGGGGGCTGCACCTTGTAGTACACTCAGAATTTGTTCCTCCAAACCAAACAGTCATCCAAAGTTTTGATCTGGAAGTTTTTAGAAGGTTGTGTCATGATTGTGGAAGATACATCCTGAGTTGTGGCAAACAGGTCACTGGTGCTTCCACCATGACGAGGCATCTGCCCGTGACACACTGAGTGTTCAGCAATTTTTGACCAAAACAGGCATGACTGCCATGCTCCATCTCCATCTTCCCTATTCACCCTATCTCATCCCAAGCTACTTTTGCTGTTGTTGTTTTCCAGATGAAAAAGTCCTCAAAAAGGAAACACTTTGCCAATGTGAAAGAGGTGAAACAAAAAAACAGCAGTAGCACTAAAAGGTATAAAAATTGAGGAGGTCAAAAACAGTTTTGAGCAGTGGAAAAAGTGTCTCAGTAGGTGTATTTTACCAAATGGAGAGTATTTTGAAGATGACTGAAGTTTAAACATGTAAGAATAAATAAACAATTTTTAGTAAATAAATTTTGTTTTGGAGAACTCCCCCCTTGTATACTACAATTCAACTTTTGATAAGGTCTTCAGGTAAGAATGGACTTGGAAGCTAAGTACCCAGCAGTTACAGCAGCTTTGTAAACACTTTTGGCTTTCCAGTGATGCACATTAGCAAAGTTCATAGTGATTAGTCAATAAGTAGACTGCTTGCTAGAATAAAAATTAATACTTTTCAAATGCACATAATAGATCTCAAATTCCTAACTAGGGCCGGGCTAGGAGACTCACTCTTAAAATCCCTGCACTTTGGGAGGCCAAGGTGAGAGGAATGCCTGAGCCCACAGGTTTGATACCAGACTAGGCAACTTGGTGAGACCTCATCTCTACAATAAATCAAAAAATTAGCCGGGCATGGTGGTACACACCTGTAGTCCTCAGCTACTTGGAAAGTAAAGTGGAAGCGTCACCTGAGCGTGGCAGGTCAAGGCTGCAGTGGCCGTGAGCTTGCCATTGTACTCTAGCCTGGGTGACAGATTACTCAAAAACCAAAAATTCCTAATTAGATGTTATTTAATAAAAATTGACTTGTGTACAAAAATATATAAATATTATCAGGAAACATATTCTCTACAGTTGAAAGATAAAATAAAAAAGTAAAAAACAAATTCAAAGTGGTTCAGATGTTTGACTTGCCTGAGCCCGCGGGTTCAAGACCCACCTGGGCAACTTGGCGAGACCTCATCTCTACAATAAATCAAAAATTAGCCAGGTGTGGTAGCGCGCTCCTGTAGTTCCAGCTACTTGGAAGGCTGAGGCGGAAGGATCGCCGGAGCCCAGCAGGTCGAGGCTGTGGTAGCTGGGAGCGGCCATGCACTCCAGTCTGGGTGACAGAGTGAGACTCCAACTCAAAAAAAAAAAAAAAGAAGAGCAGTTTTTTCCATATACTCAGTGAACTAATATAATGAAAATTTTGCAAAGATTGGGGACAAGTAATTACACTGATAAGAGGTTATTAAATTATTATGTGATTTCTCAAATGACAATTACTAAGTGGAAATGGAAGGAGAAAAAACATTGGCTTATTGATAGTGAAAGTTTAAGTTATTCCCCTAAGATTAGAAATAATATAAAATTATCTTCACTCAATATTTCTACTTAATTGTATTAATACTGTCCTCGTCAATACAATATGAGAGGAAAAAAGAAATAAAAGCATGGATATTGAAAAAATAAGAACAACTGTCTTACACAATGATTACATGATTGTCTTAAAGAAGATACCAAAAATGGCAGTTGAGGGAAACTGCCAGGGGACAGGGGGCACACCTCATTAACAAGGGTACTGCATAATGAACATTTGTATACCTAACCCTGAATTGTACCCCACATCTTTAAAATTAAAAAAAATACCAAAAGTCTATAAAAGAGAAGTGGTAGAAAGTATAAATTAATTTAGCAAGGTCACAGAATAGAAGGGTAATATGTAAAAATAAACTGTATTTCTGTTTGCTAGCAACAAACATTTCAAAAATATAATTTATAATAGCATCCAGAAACCTAAAACACTGATAAAATTATGAAAGATATTGTAATGATTAAAAACTGAAGCATGCAACAACACATTGCTGAGAGAAATTAATGAAATATAAAAGTAGAGAGATGTACCATGTTCATAGAGTAAAGGACAATATTCTTAAAATGTTTATTCTCTGTCAATTGGACTAGAGAATATATGTGATCCCAGTTAAAATGTCAGCAAACACTTATTGTAGAAATTGACAAGCTGAAACTAAAATTTATAAGAATGCAAAAAACTCAGAATGTCCCAAACAACTTTTAAAAACTAAAACTAGCTGGAAAAACTACATTATCTGAATTGAACTTTAACTCTAATGCTCCATTATTCAGAAAATGTGGTATTAGTGCAAAGTTAGATGTGCCAATCATTGAAAAAACATAGAGACTACAGAATTGAACAGACATATTTAGGATTAACTAATTTTTGACAATGATAGTGTCTTTTTGGCACATATTAAATAGCTATAATGTATGGGCTTGATACTAAGGGAATTCACAAAACCATTAGAAAATCCTTCACAGTGTAGACTGAACATAAGAGCTTATTTCTCTCTCTCTTTTTAAAACTTTGAAGAGGTATATACATACAATGGAATACTATTCAGACTTAAGAAAGAAGAAACTCTGAATATTTGACAACATGGATGAACCTTGAGGAATTATGCTAAAGGAAATAAGTCAGTTACAGAAATACAAATACATTATTCCACTTATAAGAGATATTGGAAATAGACTAAATAATAGAATCACAGAGTAGAATAGTGGTTACCAGGGCTGTGGGGAGGAAGAAATAGAGAATTGCTAATTAACATGCATAAAGTTTCAGTTATGAAACTGAAACAGTTCTAAAGAGCTGCTATACAACATTGTGCCTGTAGTTAACAATACTGTATTATACACTTAAAATTTGTAAAGGTCAATTTTAGGTTGAGTTCCTACCACATTAATTTTTTTTTTAAAGACAGCTTGTCATTAGTGTGATGTTTACTTGTTAATCAGTGTAGAATTTAACTTTCCAAAATATATTTAGTTTAAAATCATCATTTCTGTTCAGAATTGATAGAAGTTTTTAAGATTTACCTAAAACACAAATAATAGTTGATCTTATAAAAATATATTCAACCCCTTTAATAATAAAAAATGCAATCAGAAAAATCTCTGATGAAATATACAGTAAAGGAAATCCAAAATGTGGAAAACATATTAGTGAATAAAACAAAAGGGAACTTATAAGCATATGAGAGATTTCAAAAATTCTGAAAGGCATAATGAAAGCAAATGCCTTTGGATAAAAGAACAGAGAAAACAGCAATGCACAGAAGGGAGTGCCAGGGAAAGGCAAGCCAATTTTCTTTGCACAGTTCAGTGAGGATTTCAACTTGTACTGGCAGGAACAGAGAGGATGGTAGTAGAAAGAAAGATGGCAATAGGAAACAATTAAAGTTCTTCTTCCCTGGAGTTTACCATTGAATAATATTTTCTATTTCCTTCTATCACCCTTTTCTATACACAAATGCAGAATAAGCAGCACAATGTCCCAGTTATTAATTGCTGTGTAGCAAACCTTCCAAACTTAGTGACTAAGTTTTGCTCATAGAATTACAATTTGGGCAGGGCACAGGGGAAACACGTAGTATCTTTTCTATATGGCCATTTGGGACAGATTGAAGACTGAGGTGACTAAATTACTGGAGGCAGGAATCAGCTGAAGGTTTCTTCATTCGTGTGTCTGGCACTTGATAGTGGCTCTTATATAGAATCTCAGTAGGAGCTGTCGAGTAGTAATTCTATATGTGGCTACTCCATGAAGCTACTTTGTTCCTCACCTCATGAGAATTGGATTTTGAGGGTGTATATCACACATACGATCACACACACAGAAAAACAGGAAGTTGTATTGCCTTTCATAGTTTAGCCTCCAAGATCACAAAATATCACTTGTGCCATAATAACAATCTCACCCAGATCCAAGGAGAGAAAATATAAACCTTCTTCTCCCCTATTGTGGGGAAAACTGTTACTATCACATTGTAAATAAGTAGATCATGTGCAGTGAGATGTGTTGTCATGGATATTTTTGGATAATAAAACCTGCCATACTCAGCATTTGTTCTAGGTAGAAAGCAAAACTAAACGTGCAGACACACACACACACACACACGCGCGCGCGCGCGCGCGCACTGAGATGGGAGAAATCTACACTTTTAAAATAATGAATCGGGTCATGATCATGCTACTGCACTCCAGCCTAGGTGACAGAGTTAGACCCCAACTCAAAAAAAGGATAAATGAAATAACGAATGCAGTGCAGAAGAAGAGATGGCATTGTTTCAGAGCTAATAATTACACAGCAAGTTATTTTTTTCCTTTGGATTTAAGTGAAAATTGCAATATCTGCTCGTTTATGCCTGCTCGTCACACATGTGCCTGCTCTTTTCAGTCCAAAAGTACCATATTTTTTTTCTTTTTAAAAAATTTTTATTATGAAGATGTGGGGTACAATTCAGGGTTAAGTATATAAACATTGATCATGCAGGTACCCTTGTTGATGAGGTATGCCCCTTCCTCCCCTAGCAGTTTCCCTCAACTGCCAATCCCACCCCACCCCAGACAGTTTTCCATTACTGCAAATCACTTTCTTATAGCATTATAATTGTTCAAGCTCTGTTTATGAGTGAGAACACATGGAACTCTCTTCTTTGTTTCTGTGATAGATCGCTGAGTATGATCGACTCCACATTCATTCAAGTTGCTGCAAAATCCATATTTGCCCTTCTTTATGACTGCATAATATTCCATTGTGTGTATGTATCACATTTTTTTTATCCAGTCCAGCTTCGATGGGCAACATGGTTGGTTCCATGTTTTTGCTATTGTGAATACAGCTGCAACAAACATACGTGTGCAGCTATCTTTTTTGTAGAATAATTTAAGTTCCTCCAGGTATATTCCCAATAGGGTAATTGCTGGGGCATATGGAAAGTCAATTTCTAGTTCTTTCACAAATTGCTACTGTCTTCCAAAGAGGTTGTACTAGTTTGCATTCCCACCAGCAGTATAGAAGCATTCCTTTTTCTCCACATCCTCACCAGCATCTTTTGTTGTTTGTGTTATTAATGATGGCCATTCTTACAGGGGTTAGGTGGTATCACAATGTGGTTTTGATTTGGATTTCTCTGATGATGAGTGAGGCTGAGCACTGTTTCATGTGTCTGTTGGCTGCCCGTATATCTTCTTTTGAGAAGTGTCTATTCATATCTTTTGCCCACTTTTTACAGGGGCTGTTTGTTTTTTTCCCTTCGGTGTGTTTGTGTTCCTTGTAGATCCTAGATGTTGTGCCTTTGTCAGATATACAGTTGGCAAATATTTTTTCCCATTTTGTGGGTTGTCTTCCTGCTCTCTTGATGGTTTCTTTTGCTTTGCAGAATCTTGTTACTTTGATGAGGTCCCACTCGTCTATCTTATTTCTTAAGGTATTGGCCTTTAGGATTCTGAATAGGAATTGGTTCCCAGCTCCAATTTCCATAAGAGTGTCTTCTGCATTTTCTAAGATTCTTATAGTTTGAGGTTTTACGTTTAGGTCTTTGATCCATTTAGAAGAATCCATTTAGACAAAAGTGTATGGTGATAGGTAGTGGTCCTGTTTCAGTCTTCTGCATGTGTTCAGTCAGTTTTCTCTGCACCATTTACTGTATAGGTTCTTCTGTTCCCAGTGTTTGTTGTTGGAGGCTTTGGCAAAGATGAGTTATTTGAGGAATTGAGGCCTTGCTTCTGGAATCTCTATTCTGTTCCATTGGTCTATGTGTGTGTTCTTGTACCAATACCAGACTGTTTTGATTACTGTAGCCTTATAGTAAAGTTTGAAATCTGGAAGTGTGATACCTTCTGATTTGTTACTTTTACTAAGGATTATTTTGACTATTTGTGGTCATTTATGTTTCCATATGAATTTCTGTATTGTCATTTCCAGATTTGAGAAGAATGATGTTGGTAACTTAATGGGTCTTGCATTGAATCTTAGATTGCCTTTGGTAGTATGAACATCTTAAAGTGTTGATTCTTCGTAACCATGAGTATGGAGTATTTTTCCATTTGTTTGTGTCTTCTTGGATTTCTTTGAGCAGTGTTTTGTAATTTTCATTGTAAAGAGCTTTCACTTCTGTGGTTAGGAAGAAGCCAAAGTATTTCCTTTTTTTGGTGGCTATTGTGAATGGGATTGTGCTTTTTATTTAGTCTCTGACTACTTGTTGTTGGTGCATAGAAATGTAACTGTCTTTTTCACATTTATTTTGTACCCTAAGACTTTGCCAGAGTCCTTTATCAGTGCAAGCAGGTTTTTGACAGATTCTCTTGGATTTTCAAGGTGTGGGATCATATCATCAGAAAAGAGGGATAACTTGACTTCCTTTTTTTCCTATTTGAATACCCCTCATTTCCTTCTCTTATCAAATTGCTTGAGCTATGACTTCCAATACAATATTGAACAAGAGGGGTGAGAGTGGGCAGCCTTTTTTTTTTTCCAGTTTTCAGGGGAAATGTTTCTAATTTCTGTCCATTTAGCAATATGTTAACTGTGGGTTTGTCGTAGATGGCACTTACTATTTTGAGGTATGTTCCATCTATTCCGAGTTGTTTCAGGGTTTTTATCAAGAAGGGATGCTGGGTTTTATCAAAAGCTTTTTCTGCATCTAATGAGATAATTGTGTAGTTCTTGTTTTTGCATCTGTTGATGTATTTAATTACATTTATGGTCTTGGGAATGTTGAACCAACCCTGCATCCTGGGGATGAAGCCTGCTTGGTCATGGTGAATGATTTTTGAGATGTGTTTTGGATCTGTTTTGCTAGAATCTTGTTGAGGATTTTTGCATCTGGGTTCATAAGGGATATGGGTCTGTAGTTCTCTTTCTTTGTTGGATCTTTACCTGGTTTGGTTATCAGTGTAATGTTAGCTTCATAAAATGTTTTGGGGAGAATTCTATCTTTCTCAATTGCCTGGAATACTTTTAATGGGAGTGGTATCAGCTCCTCCTTGTACGTTAGGTAGAATTCTGCTGGAAAGCCATCCGGTCCAGGGCTTTTTTTTTTTCCCCCGTATGTAGTTTTTGTATGACAAAGTTAATTTCCTGGGTTGTTATTGGTCTATTTAGTGTCTCAATGTCTTCTTGTTTTAACCTAGGGAAGTTGTGTGATGTTAAAAAGTCCTCCATTTCATTTAGGTTATCAAGTTTGTTTCCATATAGGTGTACATAGTAATCTCTGATATTCCTTTGTATTTCATCGGGGTCAGTTGTGACTTGATCTTCTGCATTTCTGATTGTATTTATTTGGACCTTTTCTCTCTTTTTCTTGGTCATTCTGGCTAGGTTGCCATCAATCTCGTTAATTCTTTCAAAGAACCAGCTTTTTGATTGTTGATGTTTTCTATGATATTTTTGTCCTCTATGTCCTGTATTTGGGCTCTCACTTTTGTCATTTGAATTCTTCTGCTAAAGTTGGGGGTTTGGTGGTCTTCTCTTTCTAGCTCCCTTAGGTAATTTGTTAGGTTCTGCACTTGGATCTTTCCATTTTCTTGATGTGTGCTCATAGAGATATAACGTTCCCTCTTAGAACTGATTTCAAGGCATCCCAGAGGTTTTGGTAAGATGTTTCTTCATTTTCATTTGTTTTGAGGAATCTTTCAATTTCTGCTTTGATTTCAGTGTTGACCCAGTCGTTGTTCAGCATCATGCTGTTTAGTGTTCATGTCTTTGTGGGCTTTGGGGAAATGTTGTTGGTGTTGATATTTAGTTTTATTCCACTGTGGTCTGAGAATGTGCACGGTTAGATTTTGACCTTATGAAATTTGTTTATGCTTGATTTATGGTCAAGGATGTGATTGATCTTGAGTATGTTCCATGTGGTGATGAGTAGAATGTATATTCTGTGGTTGTTGGGTGGAATAATCTATAGGTATCTGCTAAGTCCATTTGGTCAAGTGTCAAATTTAAGTTTTGGATCTCCTTGTTGGTTTTTTGCCTCATTGATCTATCTAGGGCTGTCAGGGGTTATTCAAGTCCCTTGCTATAATAGTGTTAGAGTCAATATCTTCTTTTAGTTTATTTAGTAGTTGCTTTATAAATGTTGGTGCTCCTGTGTTGGGTACATATATGTTTTGGGTGGATGTTTCTTGTTGATTGATTGAACCTTTTATCATTATGTAGTGTCCCTTTGCATCTTTTTAATTTTTGCTGGCTTAAAAGTTGTTTTGTCTGATATTAAGATTGCAACTCCTGCCTTCTTTTGTGATCCATTTACCTGGAAACTCCTTTTCTATACTTTAACTTTATGTCTGTTTGTGTCTCTTTTAGTAAGGCGAGTCTCCTGGATGCAGCAAATAATAGGGTCATGGTTTCTTATCCAGTCCACCATTCTTTGTCTTTTCAGTGGTGCATTTCATCCATTCACATTCGGGTTGATTATTGAAATATGATTACTTATCCCTGTCATGAGGTTCTTATAAAGTTTTTCTTTGTTTGCTTGTTTCTTTTTGACTTTGGGGTTAATGTACGCATGTGTTTTCAAGTTTCTTGTTGCACTGTTTTCTCTGTTGATTCTGTGATTCTGTGCTCTGTTGTTCTCTTGGGAAGTGTGTAGTTATTCTTTCTTCTCTTATTTCTGTGCTTAATACCTTTCTAAGTGTCTCCTGTAGAGCTGGTCTGGAAGCTGCATAATCTCTTAGGGATTTGATGTCTGGGAAGGATTTTAATTCTCCATTACTGATGAAGCTGAGCTTGGCTGGATAGGAAATTCTTGGTTGAAATTGTTTTTCTTTGAGGACTTTGTATATAAGACTCCAATTCCTTCTTGCTTGTAGTGTCTCTGCCGATAGTTTTGCTGCTATTCTGATTGGTTTTCCCCAGTATGTAGTCTGATCTTTCTCTCTTGCCACTATAATGTTTTTTCTTTTCTGCCTACTTTGTGTAGGTGAATTACTATGTGTCTAGGGGTTAGTCGTCTCTTTTGATGTCTTGTGGCAGTTCTCTGTATCTCTTGTGCTTGGCTGATCACATCTCTGGTAAGATGGGGAAAATTTTCTTGGATTACCTCCTGGAGTACTTGTTTAAAGTTGCTCTCATTTTCCCTTTCTTCTTCTGGGATACCAATCAGGCATAGGTTCGGCCTCTTGATATAATTGCACATCTCTTGTTGGCTTTGATCTTTCTTTCTGAGTCTTCTTTCTATGTTTTTTACAGATTGGGCTAATTCCATGTTCTGGTCTTTAAGTTCTGAGATTCTTTCTTCAGCTAGAGTGATTCTGCTTTCCATGCTTGTCATCTTGTTATTTATTTCCTGGATGAAATTTTTTATTGCCAGAATCTCTATTACAAGTTCTTTCAGTGTTGCATCTTGTCTTTCTTGAGTCTTATTCACTTTTTCAACCTTTCCCTAGTGCCTGCCATATTCTGGGGCCAGTCGTTGAGGACTTCTATTGTTTGGGCACCAAGGTCTGATTTCTCAGGAGCTTTGTCCTTGGTACATTTCAAATTGCCTGAGGTCTTCCTTTGACTTTTCCACATTTTTGACAGATCTCTTGCTTTTTTCTTTAGTTCTGTTATTCAGTGTCCCCATCATTTTTCTAATAATTACCAGTCAGCTTGTCTATTCATGGGAGGAATCCATGTAAACTTAGAGTCAAATACAGTATAGTGGCAGAAACCTACTTCAGTTGTTGAGAAAATAGTTTCTTTATTTTTAAGTAAGCAGTTACCATCATGGGTTTTCACAAATATAAAAAAGACAGGAGAGAGCAGAAAGAGAAAGAAGAGAGAGAAATAGAGAGAAAACAACTAAGAAAAACAAAGTGAACAGCTTCTCTAGAACAAATAAATGATAATTGAGTTAGGGAAGAAAAGATAATTTTAGAAAAAATATTTTAATTAGTGTCTAAGAGAGACAGAAAAATAAAGCATTCATAAAATAGGAGCAAGGTAGAACTTTTAAGACATGAGTAAGGAAATATAAAATTGACTAGACAGGTAAGAAGCAAAACATAAAGAAGTCTTGCAGGATATTGAGAAGATAGGTAAAGAATTAGAAACAAAAATAAAACAGAAAGGATAGATTCAGGATTTCAAGAAGTATATAACAGGAATCCCAAGACAAGGAAAAATACCAAATAAAATGAAGAGAAATACAAAATAGAAAGAGGGAAAATATCAAAGATATTATATAAGGAAACTTCTCAGAGTTGCACAAAGAAGGGACTCTTATTGAAAAGTATTATCGAATATACAGATGGTTGAATGAAAAATATAGTTTGCATGCAAGATATATTCTTGTCTTATTTCATAACACCAGATAAACAGAAAAAAACCTAAAAGCTTCCTAAGAAGAAAGAAACACAATCTCTTCAAAGGAAACTTTTCAGAGTCCTCATCAGTAAAAACTAATTGGTAACACATAGAGCAACACCTTCAAAGTCTTAGGAAAATAAATTTGGATGTAAGATTCTATAATCAACCAAATATTTGGTATGAGGGAATACTAAAGTTCTGGGAACATGTGAAAACTAAAAAATCTGATTATGGATGAAAATTTTTAAGTATTTTTCTGAGAATGCAGTCCAATATAATGACAATTAAAATAAAGAAAGAAGACATTACGGGGATTCCAAAAATGAAACTAACAGAGGAAGACAATGAAAGAATACCTCATTGTGACAAATACAGTGGTTCTAAGAAGTAACTGGTGCGAACTAGAAGAATAATTGAAATGATGAATAATTTTTAACTATCGATAGTGTGTAACAAAATAGAGAATACGATCAGTTGGAGATCAACATTTTTCATCCTCCCTCATTATTTGAAATGATCTTATACTCAAAGCATAGAAAATATTTTTATGGTTACAGAATAGAATCTAAATACTCTCCATTTATACTTGTCAGAAGTTGGGAATTTGAATTGAGGAGAAGGGTGAAATCAAGGTGAAACTAGCTTCAGCTGACATAGTGGGAAGACAGGAGACATTGCCTAAAATCTAGGAAATTTTTTAAAAATTTAAATATATATGTTTAAAGATATAAAGACAACCAATAAACAATTTAGTGCTCCTACCCGATATCAACACTTCCATTGTGGAGTATATCCCATCCCTTCTTACCTATCCAAGGATTTTGTTCTACCAGTATTCTTTCTCCTGAAAATTCAAGTTTTCCTTCCTTTATCAAGTCATTTCCATCAGCAAACACCCAGCTATTTCCTGTCTTAAAAACAAATTATTTTTTGTCTCAACAGCCCCGTCCAGCCATAGTTCAATTTCTTTGTTGCCTTTAGTATAAAATATGTTTAAAGAATGACCTTTTTGTCTCCAGTGCTACTCTTTCCACGTTATCTTAAACTTTCTCCCAACTTTCGCTCTTGTGATTCCACAGAAACTGATTTTATAAAGACCAAGAAATTACTCTCATATTGCTACATTCAATGATCAATTTTCAGTTTGCACATTACTTGAAACAACAGCAATATTTGATATCTTTTTTTTTTTAAGCAGGATTTATTGAGGACAGAAAAGCTCCCACAGTGGGAGGGGACCTGAGGGGGTTTCCCACAACATTTGATTTCATCTTTACCTTGAAAGATGACACTTTCTCTTGTTTTATTTTATTTTTTGCTCATTTTTTTTCCTTCTTTTTCTGTAGTCTGGTTGCTTATTTTCTCTCTTTTTGCATATCTCAATCCTGTGAACACTGGAGGACCCAAACATGGTTCTTAGTTCTCTTGTCTTTTCTACCTTTACTGATCTCAACAATTTTTAATGTTTAATCTATGACCTGTCCAAACTCTTACTACCTATATGATATCTCCACTTGCGTGCATAATAATTCCTACTTTTCCCTACTATTTTCTCTCACTTCATCTCAGTCACACTGCCTTCCCCGTTTTCTGTAACTCAACACTTCTACCTCCAGATGGCAACATAGCTAACTCCACCCCCTACTTTAAGTCTTGGTTCCAATCTTACTTTCTCAGATAGATCTTCCTTGATAGTACTGTTTAAACACGTACTCTTCCCCTCCCAGCACACTATAACCTTTTCACGCATTTTCTTTTTCTCCTTTGCACATCATACCTTCCAAACTACTGTATACTTTACTTATGTCTATTGTGTGCACACTGACTATAACTTGCAGAGGATATAACTTTTTTGTCTCATTCACTGATATATCAGCAATGCTTAGAGTAGAATCTGATGCATAGTCAGGGCTAACTAAATATTTTTTCATGGATGAGCAAAAACACTGCAACTATCAAAATTATGAAGGAAGAGAATGTGGTGTCATTGAGATAAATCCTCATATTACATAGAAGCCAAAAGATAACTTATATAGTAGGTAAATCAATAAATAGCAATGAATCAGTTACTAAGTATTGAAAAATCAAAAGTTTTCAAAGTAAGGTGTATACAGAATGGGATAAGAGGGGTGAGTGAAGGATTATTGTTTTAATTATAATATAATTTGCAATTTTTACAACTTTGTTGTTTTATTTAGGGATGAGTACTAAAGAAATGCAAATAGTCAGTCACTGACTTCCTTCAAGTATAATTCATTGTAGCAAAAGAGAAAGTAAAATAATGTGGTACATTTGTTAGTAGTCATATTTTCTCCTCAAGTGCAGTTCTTGAAAAGCAGTTCCAAGTATTAGAGAACTGCAGACATCACTGGAAAAAGTATAGAGACTTTAAAGGTGAGTCCAGAAAGAACAACAGTCATTTGGATGTGAAGAGATATCAAATCACCCTGCTATATATGTAGATTGGGGGGTAATATGACTCCTTAAAGTGGCTACCTTAAAGCACCTAGGACTTCTCTGACCCTTCCCTATTGTCAGAGGACACCTCTAATTTCAAGGTTTTTTTATTCTTATTTAAATGAAAATGCCCTGGAGAAAAGAAAATGAATAGGGCAAGCGGTAAGTAACTGAGTTTCTATTGGAGAAAGAAGGGGAAACTGATGAAATTCTAAAATTAGTCTTTGGTTTTGTGCAAGCACATGATAAAATTTTCACAGGTCTGCAGTGAAATCAGTGAGAAAAAAGAGGACCATGCATTACATTTTGCATTTGGCCAAACATAATTCAATGCATGATTCTTCATTCCAAAATTAGAGCATTCCTTTCTGTGGTTAAAATTACCTTTCAATTGTAAAACGATGTTGATATTAGATGGTAGTTGGACTCCCTTTATTTTGTGTACCTATTTATGTATTCATGGATGCATGATTGTCCATTCATAGTAAAACAATAATTTGGCAATTCCAAATCAAGCACCCAGTTTGGCTGGCTTGAATTCAGGTGGTGGCAGCTGCAGTAGGGATAAGTAACTCAATTCTAGAGACGGTAATTTGATATGATGTGGATGGTCAGGACAATGGTCATATTCACAATATTTAAAGGTTTATCCATGAACACTGCCAATCACAACAGATATCACCAAAACACAACAGTTATGATCATATCACCATAGACCACTAAAATCAAAGAATCAGCTGGTGAAACTTGGAGGATAGTTACACCTCTCAGGGAGATAGGGCATAATGGGAGAGGAGCGGTTTGGGGGAAACAAGTAAAGATTTATAAAAAATGACTTTTAAAATCAGGTTAAAGAGACAATTTATATACATATAATTTTTTATACATTCTGCTATGAAAATTGTAATCAAAGAGCATATTGTTAGGCTGAAAAAATTGTATTTAATAATATTTTTCTTTTTAAAAACGAGAAATTTCTTTTGAAAACATCTGCTTGCTTAATATTCATTTCAATTAATTAAACTGAAAGACGGTATATTTTTTCCTAAGAAAGAACTTAATCATTTTTACACTGAAAATATTATATCTATTCTTGTAATGAAATTAAAGAAAGCTATATGAAACCCTATTAGCCATTGAGAGTTTAACAATGATTTAGAGGTCACTGGAAAAGTCATTTTTAATTAAAAATTAAACAATTAAAAAAACACAATAGGACCCAATTGTGTATTAGAGGACACCTCTAATTTCAAGGTTTTTTTTATTCTTCTTTAAATGAAAATGCCCTGGAGAAAGTTAAAGTAACTTTTCAAAATGCTTTGATTAAAAAAATAAATGTTCCAATATTATATCACTTATAGTTCTATAAAGTTATTTTCTTTTCTAAACACTTGTTTTTCTTAAAAGTGTTAGTATATATTCAGATAAATGTATCTTATCCCTAAAATGTTTTTCCTCCTTTCCGTGAAAAAAGAAACAGCAAACAGAAAACTCACAGTCAGAAAGTATGGCTAACAGTGATTGCAGAGTCTGTGTGAACTGCTGTTTTCTAATTTGAATGCCATACTTACTTTTCAGGAATAATGAACTATACAGACATTACAAAATATTAATTTTTGTTAGTATCCCTCAAGATGATTGAAAAATACTTTACTCATTTTACTAGCATTAATAGTAAACTCTCAAAGAACCATTGCTCCCACTCTGAATTATTAGTCATCAACCTGTGCAGTCTTCAAGAAAGGTAATTACAGGTTCAAGTGGAGCAACATAGGGAAATTGCTTTGATGTTCTGCATGTGAGGGCCTTGGTAGAGAAAGTAGACGGGTAAGCTGTGATGCGCCTTTGGGAGGCTGAGGTGAGTGGATTGCCTGAGCCCGCGGGCTCGAGACCCACCTGGGCAGCAAGACCTCATCTCTACAATAAATCAAAAAATCAACTGGGCGTGGTAGCGCATGCCTGTAATTCTGGCTACTCGGAAGGCTGAGGCAGAAGGATCGCTGGAGCCCAGCAGGTTGAGGCTGCGGTGGCCGGGAGCGGCCACTGCACTCCAGTCTGGGCGACAGAGTGAGACTCCAACTCAAAACACAAAGCAAAACAAAACAAAAAAACAAGAAGAAGACACATTCAGCAACTGTTTTCTGTTTTTAAAATTGCTAATAAAGATTGTTTGTAGCCATGTGGATCTTAGCATTGGACTTATAACTAAATTGAAACAGTGTCTAATTCCAAACACACAATGAATTTTGTTGTTTATTTGTTTTATTCAAGGGATGCACTGCCGGAGTTCCGCTCCAGCTGGGTTCAGGGTTTCCCGAAAAAGGAAACAGCGACGGCGTTTAAGGAAACATTCGGACAACTGACTCTGGTGTTAGCAGGACAGATGCCGTTTATTGACAGTTAATGGTGAGCTTATATACCCTTTTACAGGGAAGTAATTTTACAAAAAAAAATCTTAGAATTAAGCACAATCAGTAACTTTATCTAAGACATAAATAGAGCAAATAGTTCATGCATGATGTTCTCCAAAAAACCATTTCCACCTGCATTTTTCTACATATCAATGCCTTCTTGAAAGCGTCACTGTCTTCTGATCACTAAAGCAGGCAGTCCTCCTTTATTATTTAAAGCACTCAATCTAACTGTTATCCTTTTAAGCTTAAAAGAACACACCTACTGCCTAAATCTACTCTATAGTGATTACCAAGTTTCAAAAAGTCATCAAGTCAACTGCTTTAGTAATCTAATCTTATATTTTTAATCCTATATGTACTTAATCCAAATAGCAGGAAGTAACAAAATTTAAAAATGGCCATTCATGTGTACATAAAATTCCACATTTAAAGCTCAAATAAGCATAATTAGTGCATTGACATTCTCCTCACAAATGACAATAATCGCCAATCAGAAGGAACAAAATGTACCAAGCGATTGTCTACCCACACATGATAATTAAAGTGTTCATCTATAATTCCCTGGCAAGGCCAATGAATTCCCTTATGTGCATTAAAGTGAGCACCTCCTGACCTACAGTAACTTTCTCAAAAACAATACTTAATTATGAGATTACATGGTTGAATACTAAGAGATCAGGGACATGGAAACTTAGGGGCTACTCATATAAAGTGAAGGTAATTTTCTCGCAAATTCCCCTCTGTTTCTGTGCATGGGATGAGGAATGACGTGAGTGGGATTTTGTTTTCCATCTTCAGACTGTACAGAATTTTCTGGCTGCATCAACAACAAAAATAGAAGAAGCAAGGGTTTCAGCTGCCCAGGTTCACTTTGCAACCCAGGGTCTTCAGCCCCCTGGACTTCGTCAGCAGGCAGGACTCCATGGCTAGCTCCCAACAATGCATGTATGGCAAAGTCCTCAAAAGCAAATGCAAAAAAGTTAAGATAGATGGGATCTTCTCAAACTAGTAGGATTTTGCATAGCAAAAAGAACCATCAAGAGAGTGAAGAGACAACCTGCATGGAATGGGAAAAAAATATTTGCCAGCTATGCATATGACAAAGACCTAACATTCAGTCCCTACAAGGGACTCAAAGAAATTTGAAACAAGAAAAAAAAACATTAAAAAGTAGGCAAAGGACATAGACACTTCTCACAGGATGACATACAAGCAGCAAACAGACACATGAAAAAATGCTCAGCCTTACTAATCATCAGAGAAATGCAAATCAAAACTACAATGAGATACTATCTCACACTGGTAAGGATGGCTATCATTAATAAGTCAAAAAAACCAACAGTTGCTAACACAGCTACAAATAAAACGAAATGCTTCCACACTCTTGGTGGGAATGTAAATTAGTTCAACCTCTATGGAAAGCATTGTGGCGATTTCTCAAAAAACTAACATTTGAGTTTCCATACAATCCAGCAATCCCACTTTTAAAAATATACCCAGAAGAACATAAATCTCTTTACCAAAAAGACACCTGCACATGTATGTTTATTGCAGGAGTTTTCACAACAGCAAAAGCATGGAACCAATCCAGATGCCCATCAAAAGTGGACTGGTTAAATAAAATGTGGAACATATACATTATGGAATGTTATGCAACCATAAAGAAAAATAAAATCATGACCTTCGCAGCAACATGGATGCAGCTGGAGACCATCATACTAAGTGAACTATCACAGAAACAAAGAACTGAATGCATGTTCTCACCCATGAGTGGGCTCTGATCACTGGTCAAGTGTGGGATCGGCAGAGCTGGGCACTGCTAAGAGAGAGAGGGAGAGAAGGGAGAGGGGCATGTGGCAACACACTGGATATCTGGTCCACTACCAGGGGGAAAGAGGACTAGCTAGAAGCCCAAATCCATCTGCATGCAACATACTTATGTAGTAAATCCTCACTTGTACCCTGCAACTCTAAAGCAAAAACAAAACGATCAAACAGAGGGATACATGTGCAGGTTTCTTACAAAGGACAATTGTATGATGGTAAGTCTTGGGCTTCTATTGAGTGTGTCATCAAGCCACAATCAGTGTCACTCTGGTGGTAGAAATGGTACCCAGTGTGTAGTTTTTAGCTTTCACCCTCCTTCTTCCCTCTCACCTTTAGGAGTACCCTACTGCAGATTCATAATGAATTTTGAAGACTTAGTATGAAATAAGAATGCAAAGCATCTCATTAATATATCTTTATATGGATTACATATTGACATTATATTTTGGTTATGTTGGGTTAAACAAAAATACCTTCTTGAAATTAATTTCACTTTCTACTTTATAAACATAACTACTAGAAAATTTAAAGTAACACATGTGGCTCACATTCTATTTCTATTGAACAATGTTTCTTTAGAGGAAAAAAATGAGGCCCTGTATTTTTCTTCAAGCTGTGTCCTGTTCAATAAACAATATGCCAAATTGAGTGCTTGCACTAGCACTCTTAGAGTGTTCATATACATATGTGAAACATAAATAAATCTACATTAATTATGTTACTGTCTAGACACATTTTTCATGAAAATAGCTCTTCAAATTTATATACATTTTTATTCTGATAATAAGACTCACAGGAGTTACCATTTTATCTCAAGTATCCCTTTGGTTGTATTTGGGAAAAAATGAGAGGCCTTTCAATTTACATGTCAATATAAGTTTTACCTATTAAAAATTCAAGATAGCCAGAATAAAAGTGGGGGGACAAAGAAAGAATTACAGAATACAGAAATCCAAAAGAAAATGCATACTTTATGTAACTAATTGTTAGCACACATAGTCTAATTAGAAGACTTAATCATAGTTTTTTCCAATGCTAAAGACTTCATGTACTTTTATTTCTGACTTTTTGGTAAATATGTTAATAAAGAAGTGATACTAAGAACCTGCTTGAAACTTTGTATTTCTTTTATACTACAAATATTATATTTAAAAAAATAAAGATCCATATTGTTTTGTTAACTGGAGTATTTTTAGGGACAAGACCAGTGTTTCATGACTTCATGCTTTTTTTTTTACTATCAAGCTGTTCTAAAATAGTGTATATGTTACTGAGGGGTATTATTTAGGGGTACATTCTTTCACCAACATTGTCTCTAAAAAACCATTTCTCCCTCCAATTTTCCATGACCTAATAAATGTCTCTCAAAAGAACTTAATGTTGACTATTTTCTTTCACTTACTCATGGTCATTTTATTACTCCCCTCACCATTGGCACTCTACCATTCTAGTCCAATCCACTATCGACATTCATTCCAATGATTGCAAAAGTCTCCAATAGGTCTTCCATTTTCAATTCATGCCCTTACCATTAATTCTTTATACAGTGCTGTTTTAAAAGCATAAATTAAATCAGGTCATTCATTTATTTCTTTACACCCTTTATGGGCTAAATGAACCTGCAGTAAAAATCTTCCCTCTAGTCCTTTGAAGCCCTACAAGAACTGGCCCTGCCTAGACCTCTCATCAGAAGACATTTCCCCCTCCCACACAACTTTCCAGTCTAAGCTCCAACCTCCAAAACAACCTCTCTCTACCAAAATTCTGTGCTCCCCCTTAATAGTATAAAGATGTTACTGAGAAATAGCTACCCAACTAGAGATTCCATTTCCCAAACTTTCTTGCATCCAGATGTAGTTGTGTAAATACTTCTCTCCAATTGTATGTAAATGAATGTGATGTGTCACCTCTACACCAAAGCTGTTAAAAGTAATAGAAATTCTCTTCTCTCCATTTTCTTTCTCGAACTATATGCAGGAGCATTTTCTGCTCTTGGACTGCCTGGTTCCTTCCTTCTAAGTCCCTTCTCACTGTGCTCATTTTGTGCTGAGGGCCTATGCACTCGATTGTCTCTCTAGCTGAGTGCACCGCCACAGTCGTCAAGCCACACTCAGTACCACTCTAGACTACTTTTTTTTTTTTGTAGAATTATCACTACCTAAATTTATCTCCATTATCTACTGTCACAGTACTGGGTAAAATGGATGGACTAAACTTGGTGGAGTGCAATCCGAAAAGCCTCTCACAGTCCAAACCAGTGGAGTTTTTTTCTCCACCTTGTTATTTCAAAAGAATCTCTACAGAAATTCCAAATCAATCAACCTTTCATCTCACATGCAATTGAAGCCTTCTATAGAGCCTCTCTTTCTAGCACCTCATCCTTACCCTCAGGCCTCTCTGGGAATTCTGCAGATTGCTTGTGGGAAAGAAGGTAAACATGGCCTGTTCTCAGTAACTCCCTGCTCCAACTTCCTCTTCTCCTGCAATCATGGTGCTAATGTGACTCCTTCAGATTGCAGAATGAGACCAGATGACAGGTGAAAGGATAAAGGCCATTTACCTAATTGGGGCTGGCTGATCTTCTCCAGGTGACTTACTGGATTCCTTATCCCTTCCTCTATCTTGCATCACTTCACTGGATTCTTTTTCCTGGGGTCTTCTGACCCTAGAATAAAGCATCTCAAGCTAGGTTCTTTCAAATCGTTCCAAACTCAGCCTCCTTCCATGAAGTAGAATCCAATTTCATCTGTGAGATCAATTTGTCTCGTTCCAGTGGAAATGCATCTTGCTCTCACTTGAGCCATTTTCTCTTTCCCTTTTTTTCTGTTGGCAGGAACTCACCAAGAACCAAGGAACATTAAACTATCAGCTTCCTCTCCTGAAGAAGGCACACCCACCACTCCCTTTGTGCTCTGGGTGATATGCTATGGAATTCTCACCTCCCTTCATGTGCCAAAAACAACCTCTGTCTACCAAAATTCTGTGCTCCCCCTTCATAGTATAAAGATGTCACTGGGCAATAGCTGCCCAACTAGAGATTCCATTTCCCAGACACTCTTGCATCCAGATGCAGCTGTGTAAATACTTCTCTCCAACTGTATGTAAATGAAAGTGATGTGTCACCTCTACACCAAAGCTGTTAAAAGTAGTCGAAATTCTCTTCTCTCCATTTCCTCTTTTTCGAACTATATGCAGGAACCTCTGGGTCCCTAAAAAAAATGAAGGAATCACAAGATGGTAGAAGGCTGAATCCATGAATCACAGCAAGAAAAACTACACCAGACTATTCCAATTATTAAACACTTTTATTGTATTAAGTCATTGCAAATCTGGGCTTACTTGTTTTATCAGCTATATATGCCCTAAAAATAAATATTTAGCAAGTTCTAGGTTAATGGCACTGAAACACCTTTCATAACATAGAAATAGAATTATCTATGATTCTCAGGTTTGTGACTTTATTTGGAAATCCAAGACAAAAGAAAATCTTTCCATGAAATACTTCATCTCTGTTATTTGTTTTCTGTCTACCTCTGCTATAATGCTAACTCCATAAAAATGGGGGAGGGGGGAGTTTGCCTGTTAATCACTGTTTCCTCACCATCTGAAGAAGTACCAGGAATATCAGAGATATTCAATAAATACTTGTTAAAAAACAAAAAGTGCATTTAATAAGAGAATTTAGTGTTTGTATATAAACCTATTCATATGACTGACATTCTAGATAATTGCAACTATTAGTTGAAAAATAAAGTAGCTAAACCATGTGGAAATATGGCTCAGGAGTAACTTTAAAAACCTTGAATTCACCCAGGCTGTCTTTTTGCTTGAAAGCTATTGAGTGACGACAGCAGCTTCAGATAAAGGAAAGATAGTGGATTAACTTTATTACTTGGTTGTCAGTTCACATCTCCTAGTAGGAATAATTTCATTCACTAAATGTTTGATCTGAAAGTTAATCACTTTCTGTTCTCACTGGGTTAGAGTAAATAAAGATTATGATTTTGCCATAAAGTGCTTGATTCAGTTGGTGATAATTCAATGTGCTCTAATGGGAAATATTTTTCAAAATATCCTCTCTCAGAAAGTAATCATGAGTTCATTATAAAAAAAACAATAATATTAGTTCAAGTAAGATATGTAATTGTGGAAATCTTTTATTTTATTTTTATTTAATTTGAAAACATTAACAAGTCAACAAACTGTACCAAAGAGTATTTTGAAAAGTACAATATAATTTAGAGGAAATGATGACTGAAATCTGTCTCTATAATTTTTTTTTTTTTTTTTTTGAGTTGGAGTCTCACTCTGTCACCCAGACAGGAGCGCAGTGGCCACTCCCGACCACTGCAGCCTCAACCTGCTGGGCTCCGGCGATCCTTCCGCCTCAGCCTTTCAAGTAGCTGGAACTACAGGCACGCGCTACAACGCCTGGCTAATTTTTTTATTTATTGTAGAGATGAGGTCTTGCCAAGTTGCCCAGGTGGATCTCGAACCCGCGGGCTCAGGCAATCCACTCATCTCAGCCTTCCAAAGCATGGGATTACAGGCTAAACCACCGAGCCCGGCTGTCTCTATAATTTATAAATTAAAAAGTAAGTGCCAGTTTTTCAGAACTCATGGGAACCAGGTAGACAGTCGTAATTAGAAATGCTATTGTCATCCCCTCTGCTATGGCCATTTGCACAACACTTCATTCAGGAATGTCATGCCTTATACCCACCCTCATCCCCAAAACTCCTGAAATATACAGAATGCAGAGATTCAATCAAGGTGGGTTGTTCATGCTGAGTTGAGAGAAATATGTGTTGTGTTAAGAATGTGTTAATAGGTGCCTGGGAGATGTGAAAAAGCTGGAAACCACAGAAAGAGCCTATGAGTTTATTCAGTATTCAGGCATATCCTATAAGGATATTCCCTTGAAGGGTATTCCCTTGAAGGGAAAAAGAAAACGAAGAAATGATGAAAAGCTGTGAATAATAGAAATATATCTAATTGTAGAGGCAGATTCCTATGAAGTACCCTTCTACTTTGCTGTGTACCCTTCTGCTTTACTTTGCTGTATATGATTTTCTCTCTCTCTCTCTATCTGTATCTGTCTATCATCTATCATCTATCTATCCACCTATCATCTATCTATTCATCCAGATAAACACACTTCTGTGTGCATTATTTAAATACTCTGACTCTAACAATCTGGGTAGCTTATTTTGAATAGTTTTTATAACAATTACAGAGAACAATGCTTGGATACAAAAGACATGCCTTAAAGAATCACATACAGTATGCAGTAATTTTTGCTAAAATGAGTGGGCATTTGCCCTTTTTTTCTGTATGGCAGGTGTTTGGACATTATATGAATGAATCTAATTTTACATGCAATCATTTTTCTTCAGCTGCATTTATAGAAGAAAGCTGAGGCAGGGATTGTTGATAATAAAGAAATGTACCCCCAAATTACTTTTACTTTGGCAGGTTTTCTGAACATGTGTTAGAATAATGGTGTTACAGATAGTTGTGATGTTGATTTCAAATAAATATTGCACTTCTGACTTGAAGATTTATATAAGAAGAAATAGATAAAGGTTTGATTTTTTTTACCTGACCCTTTCTATTCTATTCCTAAACATTTTTTTTTCACTCCAGAATATAGAAATATCTCAAAATGATCATACCTTTTCCTCTCAAAATTCTCAAAGTGGAATGTGAGACTTAACAAGCCATCCTTCATTGTATAAATTGAAACATGCCTATAACCAACCCCCACACACATAATACATACAGAAAAACAACAATGAAACAAATTACAAATTGCAACCAAAACTTTCTAACCCAGTGCATGCTGGGCAGGGTTGTTTTTCAACTTCATCTTTGATCGTCTACATAAGCTTTAAAAAATTATATATGTGTGTGTGTGTGTGTGTGTGTGTGTGTTTGTGTGTGCATATATATACATAAAGTTTTGTTTTATATTGATTCTCATGTTCTGAGATAAACCACGGTTTAGAAGGACACCTGCCTAGCCAGTTATTTTAGTCAACAAAATAAATTTAAACTTTTTCTCAGAAAGGGATGGCAAAAGAGAGGACACACACTTTTTCTAACACAGATTTTCTTCTGAAATCAAGACACACCTCAGTTCTTTCGGGGACTTTTCCAGTGGCATTTGGGAAGTTTGGGGTTGCTTTCCGGGGCCTCTTTGGGACCACAGAAAATTTAATACAGAGAGTCCCTGATGTTCTCTAATAGAAGAAAGGATTGTGTAGCCACATTTTTAAAAGTACAGTGTGGCATTTGGGCCTCAGGAATACTTAGAATCAGAGAACCTAAGGTCATTAGGACACTGTCGCATACCTTTTCAACTTTATTCTTTCTAAAACCAGCTCAGTGTCCTTCATGGGGTATGGAGTACGGTAGTTAACATCTTGAACATCTTATATCCACCATCAAAAAGGAACAAACTTCCTTTCTTAGTGTTTAGTAATGACAATACCAGGAAAAAAAATGCTTAATGACTTACTGTTGATCTCATACCCATCACTGAAACAATCAGTTGGCAAGAGAGGGATAAGGAAATATAAAGAAATATTTTTAAAAAGGTAGCAGAATAAGAAAGACAAGTGGTGCTGAAAAAACCCAAAAGTTATTGGCATACAAAAAGAATTAGATATACTTCAGAAATTTTGGGCCTGAGTATAATAATGTGAAGTAGAATTGCAGATGCTGTTAGTAGTCTACTAACAAATTACTGTTGAGTTGACAGCAACAATGATTGGTGTACTTTTCTATTTTCTATTCTGCTTTCCTCAGCATGTCAGCTACTCTCTCATGGATGGCTATAGCTCCTCCAGGCATCAAAGTATCAAACACCATCCCCAGATATGAAAAGATGGTGATGTTATAATATTATACCAAATGCTCATTTCTTAACTAATCAGGAGAAAGGGGAACAAAATTGTTATTTGGGATTAAGATAATCTAAATTAATCCCAACCTCCATGAAGCACACAGATACAGAATATATGAGGTAACTCAAGGTTCTTTTAGCAAGAATGGATATCTGAGACTGGTTGTGGGATAGACAGGAAGAAGTAGAGAAGAAGACACATAATGCTATTTTTAGTTCCCGTTATATAAAACCGTAAATCTATACCAACCCTCCAAATGTGTATTTTCAAGTGAAAGGCCTGTAGTAGAAACCCGGAAGAACCAATACTGAAAGAGTTTTTAGCTCTCAATTCAGTTTTTATTACATGGGTGAGGGCAAAGGTTTGGTTAAAATTAAGTTTGATCTATTGAGTAAACTCTGGAAACATGCTAATCTGTGCAGTCACTGTAAGAAAGCATGCAACTAAAAAATGTTTTCTATCAGTACTTAAGAATCATATTAGTAAACTTAAAAATAAGATTTTTATGATTGAATAATTTATCTCAATATGATAATTCAAAATATTTTGGGGGATAGCAATTTAGTTGTACAATAAAAACTCTAACTGTGTGCAAAACTATTTGCAAAAAAAGTTTATGAGCACTTAAAGGGCTCTTTTCAGAGCAATACACTCTCTTTCAGTAATGTTTATGAGTGGTCCATCAGAAGTATGGATCTCAGCCGGACTCGGTGGCTCAGCCTGTAATCCCGCGCTTTGGGAGGCTGAGGTGAGTGGATTGCCTGAGCCCGTGGGTTCGAGACCCGCTTGGGCAACTTGGTGAGACCTCATCTCTACAATAAAAATCAAAAATTAGCCGGGCGTGGCAGTGCACGCCTGTAGTTCCAGCTACTTGGAAGGCTGAGGCGGAAGGATCACTGGAGCCCAGCAGGTCGAGGCTGCAGTGGCCGGGAGCGGCCACTGCATTCAGTCTGGGCGACAGAGTGAGACTCCAACTCAAAAAAAAAAAAAAAGAAGTATGGATCTCAAGAAAAAACTAACTCTCTGCCACCGATCCTTCACATCATATTTTGAACATCACTAAACTGACCATGATTCATTTGCACAGTGCTTACATATACTCATAACTTTGTATTTTCTATTGTTACTGTCTGCTGTCCTGATTTTTCTGGAGGAACACCACATAGGTAGGTAGTGAAATAAATAGGAAGTAGGAGGGTACAGATAATAAGTGCCATGCAGGTACTGCATTCTGGAAATTGACATTCTCAAGTACTGAATCTACCAGAGATTATAGAGAAATAAATTTAAAAAAATAAAAATAGGGTGAAGTGCATACCATGTTTGGAGGAAATAACAGGCCTAAGAGAACTTTCCTCTTTCTAGGTCAAAAATCTTGTTGATAATTAAGACAATAAGATTTTGCACTAGAATTTAAGAAGAGCACTGAGTTAAAAATACAGAAGAAAAATACACTTTCATCATAGAAAAATGCTAGCAAAAACAAAATTATATTTTTAGAGAGCATGCACCTAGCGGTCTTAATGAAATTCAAAGCCCACTGACAAAAACAATGAAAGGGTAGATGATTAAAAAACAACATTGAGATGTAAAGTGTGGTGACTGATTTGCAGAAGGAGATAAAGGTGAATAGGAACAGAAAAAGATAATAAGAATATTTAAAAGGCAATAGCTATTTCTTTTTTATTTTGTCAGCAGTAGAAAGCAGAGTTTACAATGGAGACAGTTAAATTACCAATTTTTTTTTTTTTTTTTTTGAGTTGGAGTCTCACTCGGTCGCCCAGACTGGTGTGCAGTGGCCGCTCCTGGCCACCGCAGCCTCGCCTGCTGGGCTCCGGCGATCCTTCCGCCTCAGCCTTCCGAGTAGCCAGAATTACAGGCGTGCGCTACCACGCCCGGCTGATTTTTTGATTTATTGTAGAGATGAGGTGTCGCTGCCCAGGCGGGTCTTGAACCTGCGGGCTCAGGCAATCCACTCACCTCAGCTTCCCAAAGGCGCGGGAGTACAGGCTGAGCCACCAAGCCTGGCTTAAATTACCAATTTTAATATAAACTACAGAAACTTCATCAAAGAGAAGAATTGAGACATGAAAATGCTGTGAGTGTCATAATAATACTGAATGATCTATCACAGAAACAAAGAACTATCACATGTTTTCACTCATAAGTGGATCTTGAACAATTATAGTAATACCATAAGAAAAGGATTATCAGTAGTGGGAAATTGCCGGGGTGGGGGCAGGATTGGCAGTGGTGGGATACTGCCGGGGGTGGGGTGCCACACGTCATCAACAAGGGTGCCTGCATAATGAACATTTGTATACTTGACCTTGAGTTGTGTCCCACATCATTAAAATTAAAAATTAAAAAAGGAAAAGAAGAAAGATTGCAAATCAATAAAAAGAGTAAAAAAGAAACAGGTGAAATTTATTTTAATTGCATAAAAAAAATCATTGGAAGAGGAGGGTTGGGGTACTAGGTACTCACTAAGGGAAGATCAGAATAAGATAGAGAAGTACTAATAAGGCATAGCAACACAAAATAATACGTTGAGCACAGAAGAGCCTTGAGTGTTCAGATGAAATAAGCTATCTAGTTATCAAAACACTTAGTAAAAAGAGACTAACTTCTAGACATTGCCTGAAAATATTCTGAATTTTGAGTAATAAATAAATAGTGAAAATTCAGGAAGGAAACAAGTTTCCCAGGAATGAGCAAAGAAAATGCTATTGTGGTAGAGGAAAGAGTCTGATCCTGGCGTCAGAGCACCTTTAACAAAACTATGATATTACCATTTATTAGTAACCTTGGACAACACATGGGATCCATCTGACACATTTTTCTAATCTATATGTTTTTATTATTCTACTGGAGTAAGCCCAAATATGTTTTTGGGGAAAAAAAAATAATCTTTTTTGGAAGGTGCATGTGGCCCACTTCCATGGAGGAATAAGGAAACTTTTCATGCTGAAAATAATGTTATCAAAGACCTCCATTTTCTAATGAGATGTCAAATCTACACTTTGCATAAAATCCTTCAGAAGAAAGACAGAAGTCCATCTTAAGAAGTACAATCTCAAGTTCTCTGTTATTCAGCTCTCATCAAAAGTTTGACAAAGAAAAGTGAAACTCAGAGAACCGTATCTAAAGCATTAGTCTTCAACTGCTTATTTTAAGAAAAATAAGAATTCTCATTCATTGATAATGACATGCATTGATATTGTTGGTAATATTGCTAGAGTTGTTATTGCAACTCTAATAATGGTTGCTGCCAGGAAAATTTTTAACATAATTCACAGCTTGTATTTTTGTATTGCTCACATCTACTATTCAAGGTTAATATTAATATATCAAAATATTGCATGGTAAGAAAGATCAATAGGGGACTTATAATATTGTTTTCTTTCTAACAATAAGAAGCTTTCTTTTTAATAATGAAGAACTTGGTGGTCTGTTATTTCTAATAACAAAGATATATGCTATTTCCCTATTTTCTGCAGGGAATACATTCCAAGACTGTCAATGGATGGATGAAAGCATAGATAGCAACAAACCCTATATACAAGTGGGTCCCAAAAAGAATCTGAATTTTTTTGGAGTGCGGGTCTCTTGCACTACAGGCTACCCCAATAGGTAAGTGTTCTAGGAACCCATTAGCATCAGTGCACCAGCCAGTGTTGTTGAGAGGATGTGTTTGGCTTCAGTGAATGTTTTTATGAGGCTCTTTCAATATGTTTGCCCATTTCATGATGGATGACTTACAAGCACATCTGCCCACACCATCCTGAGTGTTCAGTTTTTGAGCAAAAATGATATGACTCTCATACCCCACCACCCTCCCTATTCACCCTATCTCACCCCAAATGCCTTCCTTTTTCCCCCAGATGAAAAAAATCCCCAAACGGAAACCTTTTGCTGATGTGGAAGACGTTAAAGAAAAAATGACAGGAGCACTGAAAGGCATCAAAATTGATGAGTTCAGAAACTGTTTTGAGTAGTGGAAAAAGAATCTCAATGGGTATATTACATCAAATGCATGGTTCTTTGAAGGTGACTGAAGTTTGAACATGTAATAATAAACATTAAACTTTTTAGAAATAAATTCCAGGGTTTTTTCTGGCTTCTCCCATATACTACATTTTTTTTCCTACACATACAAACCTAAGTTCAATTTCTAAATTAGCACCGTACAAGATTAACAACAATAACTAGCAATAAAATAGAACAATAATGACAATATGTTGTGATAAATTTATGTGAATGTGGTCTCTATGTCTCTCTTATGATACCTTATTACAGTGTTCTTACTTATTTTTTTACCTCTCTTGTCCATGGGGGGCTGAGATCACAAAAAGTGAAACCACATAAAAAAGGACACTACAGTCAGGCTCCGTGGCTCAGCCTGTAATCCTGTGCTTTGGGAGGCTGAGGTGAGTGGATTGCCTGAACCCATGGGTTCGAGACCCGCCTGGGCAACTTGACGAGACCTCATCTCTACAATAAATCAAAAAATTAGCCAGGTGTGGTAGCACACGCCTGTAGTTATAGCTACTTGGAAGGCTGAGGCAGAAGGATCACGGGAGCCCAGCAGGTCAAGGCTGCAGTGGCCGGGAGCATGCCACTGCACTCCAGTCTGGGTGACAGAGTGAAACTCCAACAACAACAAAAAAAGGACACTACTATTATTATATTATATGTGTTTAATCAATTACTATTGTAATCAATTACTACAAATTAATGTTGTAAGTGGCTGCCTAATGACAATTGCTACCAGAGTTGATTAAACATTTGATTTCTCATTTGACTGTTAGAAATCTCAAAACAAACTGTAGCTTATAACAATGTTGCCTTCTATGTTGGTGTATGTCTTAGGTATCTATTGCTGCAAACAATCTCAAAATACAGTGGCTTAACCATTGTTTTCCATATTCTGTGAGTTAACTGGGCCCATCCAGACTGTTGTTTCTTGGGATTTTTAATGCAGTTGCAGTCAGAAGGAAGCTTAATTGAAACCACCGAAAACTCAGTTGGGCTAAATATCAAAGATGATGTCTTAGTCCATGTTATGTTGTTATAACTGATCACCAAATACTTGATAATTTACAAAGAATAGAGTTTTATTTAGCTCGTGGTTCTTGAGGTTGGAAAGTCCAAGAACATGGTGCCATAATCTGGTGAGTATTTTTCTGTTGTATAATGACATGGTAAAGAGGATCACATGCAAGAGGGCAAGAGCGCATGTGTTAACTCAGGTCTCTCTCTTCTTATAAAGCTATCAATTTCATCAAGAGAGCCCCACTCTGATAACTTTAGCCAATCTTAATTACCTACCACAAGCCACACCATTAATCAATATATGAAATTGGGGGTCAGATTTCCTACACTTGAAATTTGGGGACCACATTCAAACCATGGCAGATAGCTTCTTAACTGATATATCTGACAACATACCTGAGATGCCCAGCCTTCTTTGGGCAGGCCCAGCCCAATTTAATTCTCTTTCCCCCTCACTCACAACTGTAGCCTCTTTACGTGGCTTCTTTACAACATGGTGGTCAATGGGTAGCAGAACTCTTTAATGACTTTTGGTTTCAATCTAGGTCAAATATTCCAAAGGAGCCAGGGGAAAGCCACAGAGTGTTTCTGATCTAGTCCCACAACTAGCACAGCATAACTTTCCCTGCCTTTCAAAAACAAGTCACTTTTTCAGTCCTGATGCAAGGAAAGGAACTACACAAGGGCATGAATACCAGAAGTGATTTATTGTGGATCACCTTTATAGACTAGCTACTACCATATAATTAGATTTAATTTTTTCTTAGAATAGTTTTTTTATAGCCAGGCTCGGTGGCTCAGCCTGTAATCCTGAGCCATTGGGAGGCTGAGGTGAGTGGATTGCCTGAGCCCGTGGGTTCAAGACCTGCCTTGGCAACTTGGCAAGACCTCATCTCTACAATAAATCAAAAATCAGCCAGGCGTGGTAGCGCGTGTCTGTAATTCTGGCTACTCAGAAAGCTGAGGTGGAAGGATCGCCGGAGCCCAGCAGGTCAAGGCTGTGGTGGCTGGGAGCAGCCACTACACTCCAGTCTGGGCGACAGAGTGAGACTCCCACTCAAAAAAAAAAAAAACCAAACAAACAAACAAAACAAACAAACAAACAAAAGAATAGATTTTTTATTTTGGTACGTTATAATATGTATTTTTATCAAAAGGCTTTTTTTTACTTTATTATAAAGAAACCAAAGAAATACTAAATGATAAATTACTGTTGACATAAATGTAGTAATAATACTACATACTACAGGATATGTTATGAGAATTGCTAGAGTTAATAAATATGTAAGTGGTTTGTAAATATGAACATAATACAGTAATGCTAATACTTAAAAATGTTTGTTATGGGAGTTCTTGTTTTTGTTGAAATTATATGAATTTTTTGCTTCAGAGCAAAGTTTTTAATGTCAGCCAAATGATCCATAGAGTATCTTATGAGATAAGAGAAAGGAACTTTAGTAAATTAGATCCAATAACAATCCTGTCTTAGTAAAATTCTGGAAATTCTCTACAAAGGTCTATTAAAATGTGAGTGGAATTCTAAAAAGTCATAAAAATGGAATTAAAAGATAAAAATTTAAAAATGTAAACTTTGTTTCTCAACATGATCTTCATCAAGTTTAAGATAATTTTTTGAGGGATGATACCAGTCATTTAATCATCTTTAAAGAACTGAGGGTCCTGGGAATTTAGACTTTTCAATGCAGCTTTATACATTATTACCTGCAAAAAAATGCATGCCCCTTAAAGATATTTTTTTATGATGAAGAAACAGAAAACAGTCAGAAGAAGCCAAATTAGCACTGTAAAGTGGATGCCTAATGACTTCTCATCAAAACCCTTGCAAAAGTGCCTTTGTTTGATGAGAGGAATGAGCAGGAGCATCATCATTGTGGGAAAGGATTCTCTAGTGAAGCTTATTTAGAAATTTTTTCTGCTAAAGATTTACCTAATTTTCCCCAAAGACTCTCATAATAAGCAAACGTTATCATACTTTGTTTACCAGAAAGTAAACAAGCATAAATGCCTTGAGCATTTCATAAAAATGATGCCATGGCCTTTGCTCTTGACTGATTTATTTTGTTTTGACTGGGCAACTTCTATCTCTTGGTAGCCATTGCTTTGATTATGCTTTGTCTTCAGGATTGTACTGGTAAAGTCGTATGTTGTCTCCTGTTACAAGTCTGAAGAAATTCTTCAGGATCTTGATTCCACATGTTTAAAATTTTCACTGAGCTGGGTTTGGTGGCTCAGCCTGTAATCCCGCGCCTTTGGGAGGCTGAGGTGAGTGGATTGCCTGAGCCCATGGGTTCGAGAGCCACCTGGGCAGCGAGACCTCATCTCTACAAAAAATCAGCTGGGCTTGGTAGCACTTGCCTATAATTCCGGCTACTGAAGGCTGAGGCGGAAGGATCGCCGGAGCCCAGCAGGTTGATGCTGCGGTGGCTGGGAGTGGCCTCTGCACTCCAGTCTGGGCGACAGAGTGAGACTCCAACTCAAAAAAAAAATTTTTTTTTTCACTGAAAATTCTGCTTTTATTTGCAGCTGATCTGAGTTCAAGAGTTTTGGTACCCACTGAGTGAAGAGTTAGATCAAATTTAATTTTTCAGTCAGAATTGTGTAACCTAACCAGCTGAGATATCTATGGTATTGGCAGTTAATTGGCAGTCCTCTTCAATTAGCACACGAATGAGATTAATTTTTTTTCTCACAAATTGATGTGGACGGTTTCATCCTCAGCATCATCTCAGGTCTTCTTAAAACAAATTATTCATTAGTAAACTGCTAATTTATTGGGGGCATTGCCTCCATGAATTTTTTTGTAAAGCTTCAGTAATTTCACCATTCTTCCATTCAAGCTTCACCATAAATTTGATGTTTATTCCTGCTTCAGTTTTGGCAGAATTCATGTTGCTCTGATAGAGGCTGACTCTTTTTAAATGGATGTCTTATTCTTTTGGAGGGGGCCAGTCTTTACTTTACTTGGGCAGAACTGGGTGAGAGGACCCTGCACTTAAAATAAGGTATTGAACTTTTGGGGGTGAAACATAGCTTGTGCTGATGATGAAAGACCCAGCAGGGCAATAGGAATTTCTTCGTGGAATTATGGAACAGCTTGACCACCAACCAGGGGTACTTGCTAACCACAATTTCCTCTAACTTCATGATCTGGATCTAGTGGGCCCAGCAGTGGTACCAGGTATCCATGTCTCCATAGCACTTGGTGACAGTGCCTGTGGTGGTCAGGTCCTAGTAATTCAGATATGAGTACATATTGTGGATGTTGTATTGCAGCTAGATGCCAAAATTCTTTACTGACAAGGAAGATTTCTCAAACACTTATCCACAGTAGACAATCTCTCCCAAAGACTGCTTCATCTTTTTTAGATAAGGTACAAAGTACCTAAAGCAGGACTTTGTGATGACATAATTGGGTGCAAAATTTTGCATGTGAAGGAGGGACGGCATGTGAATTTGGGGGTGAAACAGTCAGCACCCACCACCTTGTGTTCTCCCAGTGTTAGGAAGTCTTCATGGTGCTCTCTCTACACTCGCTGCAACCAACGAAAGCCTGATGTCTTATTATTCATGACGCCTGAAACTAGATTCTGTTTATATGTGTTATAACAAGTTAGTATAAGTTTGTTTTGGTACAAAAATTGTTGAAATTCATGCATACATTTTCTCAATATGAGGGGTTACCCCCCCAAAGAAAGCAGAATTATTTTTTAGCATGTGGGCACCTTGTAGTACAGGTTTTCTCTACTAGGTATGTGTTCTAGAAACCCATTGGCATCAGTGTATCTGCAAGCATTGTTGTGAAAAACTGTGCTTGGCTTCAGTGAAGTTTTTTTGAGATTCATTCAACACGTTTGCCCATTTCATGATGGGTGATTTGCACAAACAACTTGCCCACACCATGCTGAGTCATCAGCAGTTTTTGACCAAAATAAGTGATCTTTTTTTGTATCCCTGGATAAAAAGGTCATACATTTTTTAATAAAAATTTTGAAGACCCCTTGTATAATCTGATAAAACTATATATATTAACAATTTATTTTTAATTTTATCTCTGTTTCTTAGATATGCCACTTAATTAAAATAATAGAACATAAATTAGTATGTGATTTTCATATGTATAATTTGATGATGAGTGGGAATGGAATGAATGATAACTAAGGTTTCTTGCATGGCTGTTACTTTAAGATTCTCTTCTAAAGATTTGATACTCTATGCCAACTTCTGCCCAGTGCATAAAGTGTCACCAAATAATTTTTGCTCATGTCTGTTCCTCAATATTTTTTCTCCTTTCATTGTTCAAGTTTTAACTCACCATGTGGCAAGAACTTTAGTTTGCTTTCAGTTTAATATTTTTTTCTTATAATTATACCAGTTGTTTCTGTCAACAGGAAGCTTTTTCTCTATCAAAGGGCCTCTTATTCTATTTGGTTTTGGACTTTCCAGCTCTTTGCTGTATTTGGCAAAACTGCAGGCCAACTCCCATATAAATTGTGCCCTCTTTAGCCTCTATATCACTGAATAGGTTATTTAATCTTCTCAGAATGTCATCCCTACTTTGCAGTATCAAATAATCTGCCTTAATCAAAAAATTTTCAATGTCAATGGTTCTAATTATACAATGAAATCTATTTCTCTAACCTTTTTACCAGTCTATACACAACAACACTTAATGGGAACATCCATAATTGCTCTATAAATGTTTCCTATATATGTGTGATTCTCTTTGGCACTTTTTTCTTCCTCATTAAATCAAACAAGTGACTTCAGGAACCCTATTTTTTATTTCCTTTAAAACTCTTCACTGCATCCAGCCAAGCATTCAGCATTTAGTAGATAATCAACAAATGTGTTGGCTAAGAAAATCAGTAGCAGATCTTGGTAAACCACAACTTTCTATGCTTCAGTTATGGCAGTTAACAAAAAGGAATGTTGTGAAGGTAATTTACCATAAGGAAAGTGTTTTGAAATCCTTGAACAGAGAATACTCTTCAACAATTGCATGAAACACTGCAGCAATTACAATGATTTCTGAATATCACTCTGCTACAAATCTGTCACTTAGGAAGAAAAGAAAATGCCACTTGAAGAAAACTGGTTAACAAAGTGCTGTGCAAGGTCAATGTGTCACCTATCTCACCATACATCAGAAAGTGGATTTTGCTATTATATCCTGATATGAGAAAACATAACTGAAAAAAAATCAACTAATGAAAAACTCTTTGGGAAAAAAAGGATTAGCCACAAAAAATAGCACTGTTCTAGCCTGAAAGGTCTATTTTCTTGCTTTTTTTCCAATTTATATTGTGGAACTATAGTGAGCCTACCAGATGGACTGTGTACTATAAATCAGTTTAAATAAGTGCATACATAAGTTTATAAAAGCCATAAAGCTTTTAAACTAGTAGCTAGGCAAGCATTCTACTAATCTAGTGAAAGGGTATAATTAGAAGATACTTCAATATAAAATGTTCATAACTCAATATTGAACAAGTGATGCAATCAAAGCATTAAAATAAAACAACCTCTTAGTCTTGAAAGAGTTTATAAAAATTCTTTAGAAATTAGTATTATGTTTTAATAATCATAATAAAGCTTAATAATTATTGGAAAAATTGACTTCCATTATCTAAAACAATTCATAATACCCCATAATGCAAAATGCTTAGATAATGGTTTTGAATTCCTCTTACTATGAAATTGCTGTTTTTTTCCTTCCTGGAATCTTTCATCACTTTTACTCTTTTCCAGACTAATCTCTTCTCATTTTTCAGATCTCAGTCATATTGTCACTTTCTCAACTGCCTTTTCTGAGTTCACAAATCTTAACTGTTTTCCCTCTGATATTCTCTTCAATTATATCTTTGTATATTCTTTTAAAACATTTTTCTCAATTTGTAACTGTAGATCTATTTTCTTTTTATTTTCTGAATGTCTGTTTCCCCCACTAACCCATAATTTCCTTAAAAATAGAGTATCTGTCTCTTCTTCAATATTCTACAGCTAGCATCTAGTACAGTGCCCCACTCTTAGTATATGACCAATACCTGCTGGTCGACTGACCAAAATAGTGAAAGAGATAATGCTTCATCATGTTACCAGCACACACATTTATTTTGACGGACTAAAATGTACAATTTATGGAGGAGCAGTGTCAGGGCCTGGGCCTTGGCCACTCCTGTCATGGGGAGGGAGGGGCCCAATCCGTCATTGCTGAGCTCTGTGGCTATTCTTGTTGTTGTTTGTTACCAACATAGTGTCCACTGCCAAAAGCAAAGTATAATTTAAACTCTATAATTTAGAAAGAATTATTTGATCTCTAAGATACTCTTCATTGAATGGTATTAGATATGCAGCCCGTTTTATTTCTCATTCTTTTTAAACCCTTCATAAGTTGGCTTACAGGACCACTTCTTAACTATGAATTATTTATGTAAATGTTTAGGAACTGGACTTTATCACAAAATCTTTTCCTACATAATCAGGTAATGATTTTTGCTTTTTTCTGATGATTGTCACTCTCTTCTTGGGTACCCTTGCAATAAAAGGAAAACCTAATGGCAGAGTTGAAAAAAGCCAACGAAATCCCATCTAGGCATTGTATCTAGTGGTCTACACTATTATCTGTGGCTGTCATAGCAGTTGTATTGTCAACTCAAGAGTTAAATAATCAAAGATATCTTGGAAATTTTAATGTCATACAACTCAGGTCTGTCAATCTTGTAGTCTCTAGTGATTCTTTTTATTTCTGTGGTCTCAGTTATTATATCTCCTTTTTCATTTCTGATTTTCCTTATTTGGTCTTCTTTCTTTTTTTTCTTAGGTAATCTAGTTAAAGGTGTATTAATCCTATCTTTTTTTAATAAAAAGACGACTTTTCACTTTGTCGGTCTTCTGTGCTATTTTTAGTCTCAACTTTTTATTTCTGTTCTCTTCTTTATTATTTATTTTCTTCTACTAATTTGGGATCTGGTTTATCCTTGATTTTCTAGACTCTGGAGGTACATTGTCAGGTTGTTTATTTGAAGTCTTTCTACTTTGCTGATACAGGTACCTATCGTTATAAACGTTCTTCTTAGTACTGCTTTTGCTGTATCCCATATATTTTGGTGTGTTGTATTTCTGTTTTTATTTGTTTCAAGATTTAAAAAAAATTTTTTGTTAATTTCTTCATTAACCCAATAGTTGTTCAGAAGTATGTCATTTAATTTCCATGTGATTGTATATTTTCCAAGGTTCCTCTTATTGATTTTTTCCATTTTGGTCAGAAAAAACACTAGATACTATTTCTACTTTTTAAAATTTGTTGAGACTTGTTTTGTGGCTGAACATGTGGTCTATTCTTGGGAATTGTTTCATGTTGATGAAAAGAATGTGTATTCTGCCGCAGACATATATTTTGGTATACGTAAAAATTTCACTCAAATGTTTGCAAATACATGCTATCTATAATTTACCCTTATTTTATCTGAAAATCAATTTAGTGTATTTACAAGACAAAATTCTAGTCTCTATGTACTGTAGCATTGTGCTGCTTAATATAATAGCCTCTAATTGCATGCAACTGCTTAAATTTAAATTAATTAAAATAAATAAAATGTAAAGTTTATGTCTTTGGTTGATTGGTGAAATTTCAAGTGCTCAGTAGCCACATGTTCATGGTAAGCATATTGGTGATACTGTATTGTATATGAACATTTCCATTATTTAGAACACTTTTATTTGAAAGTGATGCTATAGAGTTAAAATAGTGATAACCTAAGCATACGAACAATAAGTTTTCATGCCTGCTAACAAGTATTTAATAAAATGGTGAGATTTAAAACATGCATTATAGCATATAGAAACACAAATTTGCATTACTTGAGAAATATAGCTGAAATTTACAACTAAAGTTTTACAGAAACACTTAATTTGTCATCAAACTTTATTATAAAAATATTGGAGAGTCTTGATAGAATGCTTATTCTTCTATATATATTATTTTTCTTTCTTTCTTTCAAAGGAGGTTTAGTTGTGATATATCAAAAAAGTTAGTAGATGAACCTTTGTGATCTGTATCCACATGAGTGAGGGAAACAACATCTTAGTTCTTAAAAATCAAATTTAAAATTTTAAGTGTATTTTGCATACAGAA